>NW_010131602.1:0-35865 GCF_000699245.1 Pterocles gutturalis | reverse complement strand
TTGAGTGCGGCCGTCTAGCCAATTTCTTAGCCACCGGGTGGTCCTTCTGTCAAATCCATGTCCCTCCATCACGTATTGCATCCTTAGATAAACCTGTCTTGAGTTTAGAGAGAGTTTGCATGTTCATCCTTAATAGGTGGAGCACCTTGCTTTGCACAGGGTATACTCAGTGGTTACAAGGTAACTCTACACATAGCAACACAGCAATTTAGGAAAAAAAAACCTAAAGAATTAGACAATAGAATAAAACTCCTAGGTTAAGGATACTTTTTTCTGGATTGGCAGTTACTCAGCCTGGAGCACACTACAGTGGGTCTTCCCATAGCCCACCAACGTCTCTATAGAAGAAGGCATTGTATGTGGTACCTGGTGCCACTGTACAACACCCCCAAGTACTCCCTCCTCTGCAGCATCTCCAGGTAACTGTGTGAGCCCTAAATCAGAGACAGATCTGATCTTCTTTGGGCAAGATACCACCGCACATTGGGGATGTGGGTTAATCACCAGGCAAAGGGAGGTGCCACCTATTGACCCAAGCCATCTGGGCTCTTTGTACAAAATAAAGTCATTAAGTACTTCTGCATCCAGCCCCAATTCAAAGATCAGCCCTTTGCCTTCCTCTCCCACTAGCACAATTTAAAAGAAAGAAAACCTCTGTGCCTTTCAGTCCATGCAGAAGACTGAGATTTGGGGAACTGATATAGGCATATTTGACTGATTTTTCATATTAAGGATTACCTGGAGAGGTATATAAAAGTAACATCTGGAGCTCTTCCCTCCACGAGCATTCCTTAAGTGTCTGTTAGTGAACTGAGTGATTATATTATAACTGTGTTTGCTAGGTGTGATTTTATGTTGTCCCACATTATTTTATATGTTCAGGGATTTTTTAAGTCAGATATATTTTATCACAGTTGTGCTGTCCCTCAGCAAGACACTCATTGCTTACAATCAAACAATGCTGGGCTCTATCTGTGTGTGTCAGAAGTTCATATTAACCCACAAATTGAATTGCTTGCTTTTATTCTGCTGAATAAATTGAGTATTTTGTTCCGTTCTGAACCCTTGCTTTAGAACTTGTCTCACAGACATGGCAAATAGCTGTGGGATTTTTGCAGCAGCCTGATGAGACCTCTCTTTCCTCACTTGCAGCCTGGTGCATCAGAGCTGTATTTTAACTCTTGTACCTTAAGAGTCACAGCTGGGGACGCGAGCTGTATGGGCCAGATGCCTCTTGGCCTTACTCAGCAAAATGACTGTCGACTTCAATGAGATTTTTGCTCTGTTAATGAATGTAAAATGCATTTTACTATGATTTTCGTTAGGGCCCTGAATATGCAGGTACTTACACATATACTTAATTTTATGCATATGGACCCTGATTTAGTAAGGTAATCAAGCACATGCTCAACTTAAAATACATGACTGTTCTCAGTGAAGTCAATAGAATAACTGGGGTGCATACAATTAAGTGAATACACGTGTTTCCAAGGTTGAAGCTGATTTTCTTTTCGCAGGTAACAGACACAGCAGAGGGAGGCTTTTAGGACCCTTTTTCTGATTTCACTACAACCTATAGACAAAGTGAGAAGGAAATCTGTGACTTGGCAGGTAAAGCCTGGAAACAACTCAGCAGTATTATTTTAAAGTGAATTAAAAGTGTCTGAAATGTATCCAATCGATCATAGAAACAGCAGAACAAATTCCTCTAAAGAAACTTATATTTTCTGTTCCTAGTCATTGCTCATAAGGCAAAGATCAAACTGTTTGACCTTAAAAACATTTGACAGGGACAGGAGAGAGCTATGTGTCCAAAACTTATATCTTCTCCAGTTTTCTTAGTTTGCCACTAGAGATTTCTTGGACTCGGACAACTAGCTTTGAAGGCTCATGTCCAAAATTCTGTCCCTGGGTAGAGGGATATAAATGGGAGTAGAGGATACAGCTTTTCCAAGCCATCCTTCTCAAGGCAGGCTTGTTTGAAGGACTGGGAGGACCAAGCTCAACACCACTCCTACACAATTAACCAAGAGCCATGAGCACTTCTCACCACATTCAGTGTCATAAGGACCTGGTGGCAGTGCCCTTCAACCTGCCAACCCCACTGCTGCCTGCCATCTCACCTCCCCACATCACATCTGCAGTCAGGGAGGCATCTGAAACACCTCCAAACATTTTATTGTGCAAGTGCGTGGCAGTAAAGTTGCCTTTACTGCAAGTTCATTGAGACAGAGTAGGGTGCGACAGAACCTTGTCCTTTATATAAAAACTATTTTATATATACTTTTAAAACAACCTTTTTCTCTCTCACCGCACATACACTGTTAGTAGAAGATCCTGCTTGTATTAGGCTGGGCTACAGACATCTTTGTACGAATTCCTGTGCGCTAGGGAACAGAACTAGCCTGGATACCCTCGATAGAAACTATCTGAGTGCAGGTAATTTTGCACAGCTTAGTCCTTGGACTGACCCTGGAGACAACCTTCTGCCATTGCTATCCTATTCAATCTTTCATGGACAGGGTATAAATATATCATTGCATTCCTCATCTGAACAGATTCCAGCTAGAAAATGTTTCAAAGAGACTTATTTTGCCAGCATGATGTCACCTCCTTTGTTTTCAAAAACTTACAGTCTTTTAGACACAGGGATTCTGGGACGAAGTGTCCCTGAACTGGGATTGCTTTAGGCTTAGAAAAAACAACCCTGAAAGAGAAATCCATCCATAGAAGGTATGACCATAGGAAGATGGTCAGCAACACGCAAGCAGTGTATTAACCTTTACCACAGGCATCACCTCTGTGGCTGAGACAACAGGGAGCTCCCTGGGATTTTGGTGAAAGCCAAAGGTAACCAGACTTCATCCCCCCATGGGACCCCTGATGTGGATGCATGTCATTTAGGGCAACATTTAAGCTGTTTTAACAGCAGAATCCAAGTGGCACACAGTGACTCCTGGAACTGGGAAAGTATTGTGCAATACAATAGTATTAAGGCAAAAAAATCTCTGCCCAGCTCCACTTTAGATTTTCCTTTTGTTTCTATTCTTTTGAAGCTGTGTATAAATACTTCTCTGGAAATTATGTCATTGCTGCCTGGTCGTAGTCTTACCATGTGAGTCATGGACACCTCCTCAGTCTGTCTGGAGAGGAGCAAATATTTCTGCTTTTCTAGTCCCTAGTCCTCAAGTCTCTGACACACTCTTCCAATTAATGCCCTGTTCGTGAGCTGCTACCAAGTAAATCTGGTCAAATGCCATGTCAGCATAGTTTCAGACTCCAGAAAATTTACTTCTCATTGTCAAGCATGAGAGTACTCTGGTCGATGGAATGACACTGATTTTAAAAAAGACTCAACCTCCAAATGAAAGCCTAGGAGGCATAAAAATGGATAAAAGTAATAGGAATTAAGTTCACTACATGTCACTTACATGAGCATAATCTGTAATAAGCTACTTTAAAAAAAATTCAACAGGGATGAAAATACAACTCAAAAAAAGTCAACCTATTCATGCAATTAATCATCAATCTAGAGAGAGCATCTCTTCCCAGGCAGGGGTGTTGGAGCAAAACTGCTGGAATCACTCAGCAAACAATTAGATGAACCCATGAGGAATGATGCACTACAAAGGTAATGAGCCACCTAGTTCTTACTTTCATAATAAAATTCTCTTGTTGTTCTTACAGAAAGTCTCTGGGGAATGCAATATCCAGTAGGCACACCAAGACTTAAAATACTCTCTGCAGAAATCTAGTTGGCCTTTGGATACTACAGGTCCCTAGTGTATAAAACATTCCATCTGTAGTTAGAAACCACACGCTCCATTATGGGCACTATCTAAAGTTCTGTTTGACTTATTAGAGACTTGGGTATATGCTAAATGCCTTTCTTCACACTGCTGCTCTTCTGAGCTGAAGAAAAGCAGTGATCACCATTAAAAATATCCTTCAGATGACCAGACACAACAGCTCAGCTGCCAGCTGCCTGGGAGATGCCCATGTCCCAACCATAGGTATGCTCATTCCTAATGTCCACCACAGACAGGGTCTGGGAGAGAGGAAAGCATTAACCATGAACTCTGGACTCCTTGGTAGGAATCTTACCTGACCTGCCTAACAGTTTCACTGTCCTGAATTTGGGAATTGCTAGAGCCTGGCTAGGTGGGAAGGGAGAAAGGGGTTGGGTGCCTCAGGGCGATGCTCAAAGAGGGCACAGCCACAGGAGGACAGTTCAGTCTGTTAGTATGTTCACTTACTGCCAGCTTGCTTGTTCCTTCCTCAGACAATGCAAGTAACACTGGTTTCAGACACTTTCTGCTAAGTCTGAACAAAAATTCTTTCTTCCACCACTGCACTTGTTTTCCTGTGTACAGCAGAAGCAACCCCACACGGCAACTGATTTGTTCTAATAGATGGGAATTTGAAGAACATACCTCCAAAACTTGGGATCTGTTATGAACAGGCATCAGTACCTAAGGGACAAGCAGCACCACAAATGTTAGCAAAGGACATCTATTTTCATGTGGGGCATAAACTGAAACCTATTGACAGGAAGGAATTTTGGATCTGTCTTTGCCTGTGTGGCAACTATAATTGGTTAATCATCACTAAAATTTTCATGGGTTCAGGATATGACTACAGTACTTTTTCGATTAATTTTAAGACAATTTTAAGGAGGAAAAATACAATACTTCACTACTTTTTAAATGACAGTATAACTACAACATAAGTACACATAGATATTCATATTTTAAATAAACCTAGAAAGGAATTTTTAAGATATACCAAAATCACATGTACAAAGATAATATGCAAGCAAATGAGAGTGTAAAAAGGTCATTTGTAGTTGCTGCTTCATTTAATTTTACAGAAAGTAAGCATATACTTTCTACAAGTACCATCTGCCACAAGGGACAAACAGGAAAGAAAGTGAATTTTATTTCTGAACTTAGAAGGCAAGCATTTTTGATGAACAAGCCAAATATCTGTATTTCACTGATGTTGTCTATAGCTCAGCAGGATTTGGTTCAGTCTAAATAGAAACAACATTTATTTACTTTACTGCATGCCAATATCTTTTTGCTGTAATTGTAGCACTGCTGAACTTGTCCAAGCTATGATAAGAGAAAGCTTGTTCTACATCTCCAAGTCATTTTGGTATAACACAGGTCTGTATTTTTCTTCTAATGGTACCAGTGCATCTTAGTGCCTTTTGCAAGAAGCCCATTTCATTGCTTAGGAATGAGCTGTACCAACACCGCTCCGCTGTGCTTGGAGGGGGAGGCTGGAGACTGACTGTCTCTAAGGGAGAAAGAAAAATTCCCAAGGAGGGAAGAACTCCACAGTTTCTGTTAGAGATGAAAATATGTGGCACTACTCACCTGAACTAACTGGATTTTGTATCCTGCAAATGATTGAGACATGTTCAGTTCTAGTGGAGAGTGGAGTTTGGATTTCAGTAATTTAGCAGTCTGACTCAGATTCATTTGTGTGTGCATGACCCGCTGCCTTCCATCTGCACATGTGGGCATATGAAAATTTATGTAAAACAAGCTTGCAAGATTCAAACCTGACACTTGGTTATTTCACAGCTGTTAATACAAAGTAGTCATTTTGTAGAAGTGGAAATTGACTTAAAATGAATAAAAATGACCTAGCTTTAAGCTTTAAAAGATTCATTTATTATCAAGGCACTGCTTAAAAAATGTCCCATGTTTGACACATGGTTAGCTGCTGGAAGAAGCAAGTTCTCTTACATAAACATTATTACGTGCTATTTGTCAGGGGGTTTTTTTTGTTTGTTTGTTTTTTTAATCTTTAGTTGACAGGAGACTGCCTGAAAAAATAAGTGGCTCAGCACCATAAGCTAACAGGGTGTCAAAGCTCTCATTCACATTATTGTCAAATGCAGGGGAAAAGAAAACCCCTTACAAAGTAACTTCTTGGTAAAAGGTTGTGCCAGACTCCTGATTGCAGTACATCAGCTCACATAGTTATTTGCTTTGACTTGCCAAAGTTAGATTTGAAATGGCATGGAAGAATGGTTCAAGGAAATGAAAGTATAATTGTTCTGTCCATTATATTTCTGAGTCCGGCAATCACACGCACATTGTGAGAATCAGGTTTTTCAGGCTCTTGCATTATTTTTCTGTTTTGTTTTCTTCCTGAGAGGGAATAATGATGTCTCATTTGCATAATTCACTCTAAGGAATAACACCACATTTTTAATAGGAAACAGTAAATTCCGAATTACTTCACTTCATCAACACTCACCAGTGGTTGCTACAGCCTGAGGAAGAAGTCTTGGACTGTTTGGCAGAGCACTGCAGATGAGATGGTTAAACCTTACTCTCCACAGAACTCTACATCTAGGACAGTGACATAATGCTCTCCGGATAAGCCAACAAGTAACTCTAACATTTCATAAAAATGATCCATGTATTTCAAATGAATAATGAGTTTTGATTTAAGGAAGACCAAAGCTCACAAACAGAAGAAATAGCGTGCTTACTGAAGTATTATTTTGAGCACTGTTTTCCTTCACTGAAAATTAGGTTCAAGTAAAGCCATAACAAAGTTTCTTTGAAACTGAATTCCTGCCTTTTCTAACATTTCCCTTTTCCAAGGGAATGTTTTGTTTCTGTTTTTTTTTTTTTAATCAAATTTGATCAATTTGAACTCTGCAAAACAGAAACAACTCTGAAATGTTTTTCAGCTATCTCTAACCACATGCAGATGTGAGAAGACAAAATCAAAATACTTAATAGCAATTTTCCTTTAGAGGAAAACCAAGATTTTAGTGATGACTAAACTGCCTTAGACTAGCAGCAGTTAAGGAAAACCCACAAGCACAATGGAGTTTCCTTTCTTACTTGACTTCTTACACTAGAAACACTTCCCTATTAGAATGAAATATCTTTTTAAGCAGCAGAAGCCCAATCTCTTGATGAGGTATTGTCAAGAGGGTGAGTAACACAAGTATAACAGCGGTTATAACATGGGCTTGAACCCATTCCAGTAGACTGGGGAATGACCCCTTTTCTCCTGGTCATTTCAAGCCTACCATGACACTGCCAAAGGTGGTGGAATTGGCGCTGGAAGCTGTGCAGAGCTTTGCCTGAACCTCACCATAAACACAAATATCTTTGCTTGCCTTGTCTTGTTTTTATGGTCTAGGTGTAGGAGTCTACTTATGTTTTCTCACATCAGTTCACATTAATTTTTGCCTTTGACTCAAATATAGTTTTGGTGTAACGCTTAGGAGTGCTGCGCTGCAGGGCAGGGGGGACTGGGCAAGAGGGAGATAAAACGGCATAAACAGAAATAAACCTTCCTAATTTGGCTCAGATGGTTGCTGAACATCATCCTGTGTGTCAGCAAATCCTGTTTGCACATTCAGTTTCTAATAGTATGGCCCCAGCATAACAGGTATAGGCTTCCAGCTTGAGAAACTCTGATTTTGATAAACCTAACTGAAATCAAGGCTTGCTACAAGATCCTGTGCCTTGCATCAGTTTCACTCTGATCTTCTGTAACTCACTAAGATCACTTCCTTGGGTCTCGGGAAAAGGCCACCCCATTAGTTGCCTCATTTAGATCAACTTTGTCCCTAGAATACATCTGCAACATTAGGTGATCAGACCCATGACCATCAGCCAGACCTATGAACCACTCAACTTGCATTATGTTTCTTAGCCATTTCCTAAAACTTGCTACTTAGTTTTTTGACAACTGTTCTGATTGCTATAAAAACAGGTCATTAAATTTGTTGATACATAACATTTCCTGCTCATTTCCAATTCAGTACCCTTGGGATCTGCAGGTGAGGAGCCTGCGTTACAGGTTATGAAGCACTGCCATGGTGGAACACTCCACACAGCATGAGACCATGCATGGAGATCACTGCACAGGGCTCATGAAAATTTCATTAGGCAACCCTGCAAGAAGTCTAACTGCAGTTCAGAGTCATTTTAACTGCCAGTTAAAATCTCTTCCCATTACTACCCAAGACTGCCAAGAATTTCTGCTTGGCCATCCCCAAAGAAATTATTCTTACGCTTTCTGGACCAGAGACAAGCATCAAGAATCAAAGCCCCAAATCTTCCTCATTCTTTACCTTTCCTTACTAAATAAAGATGAAAACCAGCAGTCTGGTTTTTACTAGTCCAAATTCTTACTTATTTCAAAATCGTTTGAATGCAGCAGGAGCTTATCATGAGGCAGTAAAATGTCTCTTGACCACTAGCTTCCATATTTCTTCCTATCTTTTGCAGTTCAAATTTGTGTTGAAATTCACAAGTCTGATGTCAGATACAACTACATTGTTATGGCTATCAATGTTTTTTTATGGGTGAGAGGGAGCTCACTGATAGTTGGTTTTGGACAATTTCCATCTACCATCAAAAATGGCCATAAGCAGGTGAATCCTATCTACACTTGTTAACAGAATAAATCTCCGCTTCCTTTTCCTTAAAAACCTCACTGAAATAATTCCTTTTGCATGTCCTTCAGACACTTATAAATTAGAATTTACAGAGATTTTTCTCTTGTCATATCTAATGTGTTCGTGTCCTGAATAAACAATGCAGAAAATAAGAGAGAGGGGGAGAAATCCAAAGAGAACAAGGAGAAACACCACTGAAAATGTTTTCCAGTTCACCAGGTCTCATTTAAATTATCTGCCTTCTCATGGCTTGAGACAACTTTGCCTGTTGCATGAAAAACCTCAGCACTCACTTTGACTTTAGAAGCAACTTTCCAAAAGATTTCTTATAGCTGCTGTTACATTAAATCTAGACAAGCAGCTGAACTCTAATGCCTTTCTCTCCACTAATATAAACCCCACAAATATCTGCCAGTTGGCTTAAGGATTTAAAATTCTTATGAAGGTTTGCTGTTAACTTTTCATGTTACATTTGGGAATTAAATTCCCCCCCAAATAAATGTTGCCTTATCACTTTCTGCAATGAAGTCAAATTATACAAATGATTTTCTTGCCATCCCTTTTGCACAAATAAATAGACCGGAGCTCACAGCCCTGTTTCCAGTTCTCCTTTGACACAGGCAGGGCCTGAGACTTACCAGCTGGAAGTCCGCCAGAGCTTTGAACTGTTGCTTCTCTTTCTTCTGGCTTGGTGAGTCAGCACTTGCTATGAAAGGGAAAGAAATACAGGAGAGCTTGTTTTCTTCAAAGCCTGAAAAGGCAGGGGCGGGGGCTCTGGGTTTTTGTTTGGTTGCTTTTCTTTTTTCATTTGTTGGTTGTTTGGGTTTGGTTGGGTTGTGGGTTTTTTTGCAGTGGTTTGTTTGTTTGGTTGGTTTAGGTTTGTTGGGGTTTTTTTTCTTTTTTTTTTACACATGATAAGAAAATTAATATTTGTCCCTTGAACGGAAGTGTTTGACCTCCCTTGGGCTCCCTGGCCTTCTTGTTTGTTTGTCTTTAAATAGGTGATGTGTACCATCAGATAAGAAAGGGGAGAAGGGAACAACTTTCCAAGAAAATCCAATAAACTAGTATTTATAATGCAGACACTTCTGAGCCACCTTGTTGAGGACCGTTAAATTCACCTTTATGCTGCAAATCCACCGCACCAAAACATCTGAGACATGCCAGCAAACTGAACCACAAAGGAGTTTCTGTCAACGCACCTAAGCCTCTGTAAACTAGCCTAGTGACTGTTGTTTGTATTTTAAATGTGACGGACATAAACCAAACTTATTTGCTGCAATATACGCAAACGTGCTATTCAAACACTCGTGCCTTTTAGATTTCAAAGCACGTCTTTTCTTGTGCTGTTTTCTACATAATCTAGCCTCAAATAAAGGCATCAGTAATTTTGACTTGATTACACTATAATTATTCAAATATCTTTAATTTTATACTCTGGACTAATTTCCATATCCATTGTTATCATTAAAAGAGACTGTTATAGATAATGTATCTCATGTATTTCCCCTAATTGAAAAATGCAGCCCTTGAACAACACCAGTTATGACAACAACAACAACCCTGTTTAAAGGCTACTTTGGCAATAAGCTGTAATTAGAGCAAACATCAGCTATGGCAAGCCACCATAATTAACAGCAGAGCAGAAGGACAAGCTGCTGACAGTTAACTTTGTCCTTTTTGCCTAATTTCTGTTTCTTCACCACGATGCAATAGACAACGTTGGAACTTTGCCAGGGAGTTCACAAAGTAAGCTTGTGCTTTATAAAACTCTATAATATTCAGGCTATATCCCAAGTAAATTTAGTGTAGTTGTCTTGTACTGAAGACTCTCCAGAACCAGAATCTCCCCAACTGGACCTTCCAGCAGTTGGTGACACCCAGCACAGCCCTGAGTCATGGCGCAGCATCATCTTCTCTGTTAAAAGGTATGCTTTCCCAAAATTACCTTTCTTGTTGGCAGATTCTTCCGAGGAGGGGTAGAACAACTCACCAGGAAAAGTGCAGCTACGATAAATGATGACAAGAGTTACTTCTTCCCAGATGTCTCCCAAAACTGTAAAGAGAACCAAGAAGGAACATGTCAGACAAAAATAATTCATGGAAAAAGATGAGAGAAGTGTGAGAAACATTAAAAAAACCCCAGTGATTGAGACAATATAAGAAACAACAGAAAAGGAGACAAGAAAATAAAAGGGGAGAATTAAATGTGAGAAAAGGAGCCACGTGCTGAGAAGAGGACAACCAAAGGATAGTCAGGGACATGAAAGTGTGCAGATGCAGGAAATCCATATTTGCCAAACAGCAACACAGTTCTGAGGAAAAGGTTCAGGTGCCATGTACTAGAATAAGAGAGAGGATGGAAATACCAAATGAAAATGATGGAAATGAGAAGAAAAACCAGCATGAATAGAGAGTGGCATTAAGATTAAAAGCTCTTCAGAGGAAAGATTGCCTTTTTATTGTGTGCTTGTGCAGAAGTCAGTGGAAGAGGATTTTTAGCATAACTCTTTTCTACAAGTGCAGTACAAATAATTAATAACAATAACAGTCAAAATAATTCATAAGACTAATGACTTCACAAATTATTTTCTGCGGTTCTCAAGGATAAGTGCTCCTTTCCTTCAACTCACTACTCAAAAATCACCAGTGAATCTAGCTGCTTCCCTTGACAGCTCATCTTATTTTTCTCCTTTCCTTATTTCAGCTTGAATTATGGGCCAATTAATATACTTTCTACCTGATAAGCGGAGCCAAAGAAACCCCCTACAGTTAGCTCTGTGCTGAAGCTGGCTGCGTGTTGTGTTGCATTTGTAATGAACACACTTCTGCTGGCACTTGGCATTGCTTTTTCAAAGCCAAGTATTTTGGATAGGTAAATAACAAATGCTTGATTTGTCAGATCTCTGGAACATTGGCATTTTACCATGGATATTGCAGTGTCTGATTACCACACTACAGTGTTAATATCTCTTTTTGAATGTATGCTCTCAAGAAAATGAGTTTACCTACAATCGCATTTGATCGTTAACGTATACTTACAAAACATGGACCACTTCCAGCAGAGCCTACTCACTCTTCCTTCATACTGATGTTCTTCTCTTCCATTACATACATTGTGCTGATTTTTTAGCAAGAACAAAACTGCAGAGATTGAAAGCCCAGAGTATTATCTGGTCTGGTTGCAGATGCAAACCATGCTCTGAGCTGCCTGGATGCGAATCTACTCCAGTCTAGAAGCATGCATCCGTGGCTTTCAGCACATGCCAACAGCCCCACCTTCATCAGGTGCACCCGTGTCTGCAGAGGTCGGCCAAGGTCCACCCAGCAGCACTGCACTTCTGGCTGGACATCAGAACGTTCCTGTACAGGAGAGATGGGGAGGTACTCTTTATCATGGAGTAGAGTGAGAGGACAAGGGGTAACAGTTTTAAACTGAAAGAGGACAGATATAGATTAGATATTAGGAAGAAATTTTTCACTGTGAGGGTGTTGAGGCACTGGAGCAGGTTGCCCAGAGAAGCTGTGGATGCCCCATCCCTGGAGGGGTTCAAGGCCAGGCTGGATGAGGCTTTGAGCAACCTGAGCTAGGGGGAGGTGTCCCTGCCCATGGCAAGGGGGCTGGGACTAGATGATCTTTAAGGTCCCCTCCAACCCAAACCGTTCTGTGATTCTGTAACTATTCTACGATCTGCTATCCACTGCATTTATCCACGTTCTAGCTATCCAACAGCACTGAATGTTGTAAGAAAACGGAGAATTGGATAATCTTAGTGTTGAAATCCTTTTCTTATCCTTCTGTGAACTCCTCCTAGTTTCTTACTATTTTGATTACTAAGTTAAAATATTCTTCAGGTACAAATTCTCAAAAAAAAAAAAAAAAACACCAAACCACGAAACATCCCAAACAGCAGTGCACATCATCACTTTCTCTTACAGCCCTTTTGAAGTAAAATAAGTGGGCTAACAAGGACTTATCTTTCTCTACAGTCATGCTGCTATTGTGCATGTAAATAACTATCTTCCCAAATGCCAGTCGTCAGAGAGTACTGTTGCATTTGATCAGTGCAATTTTAATTTCTGTAGATGAAATAATTGTAATTGAGATAGAACCAATACAGATTTAAAGGCAGGCAGGCTGCTGGACTGATCTTTTCCAGGATCCTTCTCCATACGTCTCTCCATCCTTCCTCTGTTGTTACCTATTGACTAAGATGTAAGATTGAAGGGAAAACGGAAGGCAGTGGAGATTCGTTTTTACAAGAATAAGTTATTTTGTTTGCCTGTGAATTTTCCAACATCATTGACTCTCAATTCTTGAAAAACTGGCAGACATATTTTTAAGAGAATCCATGAAGAAAAATTAATTCATGTCACCTTTGTACCAATCATACTAGTATTTTACCTTTCTGCTAACTGTGAACCCAGCTTATGTATATTGTAGAGTGCTTTTTTTGGCAGCAGTAGAAAGGAATCTGAAACATCACCAATTCTGTTTATAATGAGAAGCCAAAAGAATAGATGGGACATTCGTCTGTAGACAAAGAGTTTCTTGAAGAGATTTAGAGGAATGTCACTGTGCTGAAGCTCAGTTATCACCTCTGCTGTTCTGGGGCCACTGCCACCACAATTTTTTTTTTTGAAACTTAAATGCATGCATTTTCAAGTCACAGATTCATTATTTCTAAACAAAACCTCACCCCTATCTCTCAAGAGCCCATTTCTGTGGTAGCAGCAAATACATTGCAATAGTATAAACTTGTCCTAGTGTGCATGATCATGCCTGAGCACATTTGAATGAGCAAGGCTTCCCTGTAATTGCGGTTTTGATATAAATCCAACAAATAATAATGCAAGGTGAAATTACATTTGCTCTTTATGCTGTCATACCACATCATAAATTCATATGGAATGAACTGGCTAGTCTCAAACTAAAGGACCCTCTCAGCAACCTGCTCTCCAGTTTTTTCTTCTGTGTTTCTAAATAGTATTCCCTAATACTGTTGGGAGAGCTAAAAATTAGATGAGGGTGGTGAGGGGGAAGTGTGTTGCCTAGGAGGCAAAATACCCTCACATGTTATCGCTCATAAGCGATAACAACAAATCTGCACCAACTTTCCTTAAATAACAGCAGTCATACAATGGCAGGCAGCAGTATTCACGGAGACAGCTGGTCCTTACTGAAATAAGGAGGAGAAAACAGCCATCAGCATCCTTGAGTACTGACACGGTTCATTTTGTAAATTGTAAATGTCTCTAAATAGCTCCTACAATGCGGGACACAGCTTTAGACAAACCTATGACAGAAAAACATTTCCAACTTTTCCTACATCAAGAGAAAATCTGATTTGTAGCAGCTTCTGGCAGTACTAACATGAGCTAGTACCAGTTACATCCACAGCAAGTAATTTATAGCTCAGTTGGACTGACACTTCAAGGAGCTCCTTTCAGCAACAGGGAGGAACTGATCAGTTTGAGGAATATTCTTAACACTGGAGCCACTTCCTCACTTTCAGAACTACCTTCTCACGTAGACCTCCAGTATGCGATGGATCTGACACTGGGTCCCAATAGTCCCCGACAGCCTCCCACATCTACTGTGGGCAGCAAGCAGCCTGTTGCCTGCTCTTCAGAGGATTGGCAATTAATATTGCATGATAAAATGAATTGTTAACAGCTGTGATCACAAAGCCAACGCGAGCAGCATCAATATGAATAATAACACAGGAAAAAAAAAAACCTGCAACACTCGGAAGACAATTAAAAGGAGCTGGTTTCTTCAGCAAAGTGGAAGTTGGTTATTCAGGGATGACAACAGGGAGAAGGCAGTAGAAAGGCTGGAGCCATCAGAGCTGCCTCCCCACATTAGTTCTGGGCTGAGAAGATGCAACTGGTTCAACTTCTTTGAAACCAAGCACCAAAACATTTTTGCATTCAAGGCAAAACATGTGCACATACGGATCCCATACACATCACAGCACCCGACCAGGGTAAAGGTGCCACGTACAGAGGCCACCACCTTTACCCAGCCCCTGGGGCTGCCTCACTGGCAGAGAGCTTGCCAAGGGGACCTGCAGAAAAAAATAAAGTGGGAGTAAAAGAACGTGGCCAGTTGGCTCACTAAATGGCATCACTTGACCCTTAAGCAAAAGCCAGAAGGAGGAAGGGACTGAATGTGCCCCAAATGATCACAAAGGCTTCACTTGTCCCCTAGTTTCTATTGCAACTACATTGCCAAACTCAAAGAAAAATGTTAAATTATTTTAATAAACTATTGGTAGGGCAGGATGTTTCTGGTAGTTGTCTCTTCAGGCTGAAACAGCCAGAGGGAACTGGGGAGGAAGTGGCCAATCCTCCAATCCACCAAATGCCAGCAATAGGCATTTCAACCCCTCAGTGAAACAAAAGACACCTATACAGGGGTTTAATCTTAACATACATATAGGATCACTGGAGGTACAGAACTGCCCTTTTTCAAAATACAGATGTCCAATTTCCTCAGCCCACTGCAGAGCTCTACAGACATTCTTGCATCCTGAACTCCTCCTGGAAATTATTCATGCAGACCAAACACAGAACTGAATGCAAGTGATCTGCATTGCAGATAAGGGACCTAAAAGACATGTTTGGGAATGATAAATTCAACTGATTGGCTAAATTACTTGACTTAAATACTTGTCTCCAAAGATTATATTATTTAATCCTGTTGATATTTGCATGGTGATTGCTTTAATCTGTCTGAATTAAAGTGAATAAATTGGGTGATAAATCTTTAAAAATCAAGCCGGACCTTCTATCTCACCAATTTTATCTTTCCTTTGGGACTCAATGCTATTTTGATCAGATACTTGCCCTTTTCTCTGAATTCCATATTATACCAAATTCATTACGATGATTGCTATAATCTGTGCAGCTCTAACTGTAAGCCTCTTCAGTAAATGTCTTCTGCTTTGTTTCCATCAGGTCTTGTAGTGGCATCAGGTCACACAGGAGAGGACGGTCTCAGGCAAGACCCAGGCTGTGGGATCACTTTGCCCATCCCACCCCTGCTCCAGTTCTGGTGGAGTCAAGGAACCACATTATTACTCATCATAAAAGCCATATGAACGATATAAAAGAAAAAGCCCTGGCCCAAGGGAGCAACAATCATCTTTGAAAAACATACCCAGATCATAATAGTAATAACTTACTGCTCTAAGATATATGGAAAATACCCATTTCCTGCTGCCTGGGAAGGAAGAAAAAGGGAGGGGGATTTTGTGAATGCAGTAAATACTTCTGAAGAAATTAGCTTAATAAGAAGCACAGTGTTTCAGAAATGGAAATCTTAAAATATTTCCCATGAAGAAGTTAGTTAAGGTTAATCTAAATAATTACAAGGCTGAGTTGCCATCAGAAAAGTTATTTAAAATTAGCACTTTAAATCAAATCCTTACAAAGGGACAGAAGGGGTCCTAGTCCTGCAGCATTGCTGCTTCATCAAAGCATTCAGAATTCAAATCAGACTATTAAATGCAAAAATATAAATAATAATACAGAGTGATTACTTTTGTTCACTGCTTCCAGCTTTGCTTTAACAGATGTAAAATATACTTTGAACTCTGGCACTTCATAATCTCTAAAGTTACTCCTTGTTTATAGTGAATTCCTGGATGTGCTTTCCTAACCATAATTGGGGTGCAGTAGAAAGTTTAGCCTAAGTGACAATGACAGGCTTAAAATTATAAACATAAGATGTTTTATATACAACCAGTGCATAAATTTTATCAGGAAATGATGGGCTGTATACACCTGCTACTCCTTTACTGAACAGATAAGTCAGCTGTACTATCCCTAAACCTTAAAACTAAATAGGTAAATAATCTGTTTAATTTAGTAATAAAGAGTCTGGCTGGGGCATTAATATGTAAGAAAAAAATAATTGATTTCTGGGTATTAGATGAGTATCCACTAAATAACACAAGCCTGCAAGCCTCTGACTTGGTTTGACTTTTTCTAACTTTAACCAATTGCTGCAATCACTGACCCACGTTTGTTGCACTGTGTGTATAACAGCAACTGCCTTTTGCCTCCCTGAAAAGTGTGGGAGGAGGAAAAGAGCCTGTGCAGAAAAGGAGTCCATAAACATCCAGTGGACTTAAAAAAACAGGAACACCTGCCGCATTCATGCTGGATGAGTTGAAAAGCAAGGGTCTGGTCACTGACTGCTCTGTCTGACTTCCCCAAACGTCTTATGCCCAAATTCCCTGGAGGAGAGTAAAATGAAGCAATTCCTCAAATTATCAGTCACAAAAAGGAAACCCAGACCATCTGCAGCAACCTGCATTTCACAGACACACTGGCATAATGCTGACCCAGGAGAGAAACACGGGGACTGCCAGTCAAGGGGCAGAATGGCAAGGAAAGACAGGACACGTCTCCTGAAGAACAACAGAGCAATGAAGGCAGGCTCATTCACACACTGGGCGGCCCATTTAGGTACTTTATGTTTACTTGCATTGAACAGCAAGTGTGCCCTTCATCACCTTGTTATTCCTTACTAATCTTGCCCACCCTATGGTCTATGAGAGGAAGATATTCACCTGTTTAAATATTACTAAAGCTCCAGCTATCCTGCACATCTATCTGCAGGGTCTTCCACGGAAAGAGAAACCAGGTGCTTGGGGGAAGGGAGCGCTCCTCTCTGTTCACAAAGACCACACAAATGTAGTTACGTTTGACATAAATTCTAGTGTCACTTCTAGCCTAAAAGACAAAACTGAAAGAAATAAAATAGTGATTTGTTTTATTAAAGGAGGACTGACTTAAGAGATTTATCGGATTTTGATTACTGCGGCATCAGGTATTGATTCTATCTTGATGCAGACAAGACACAATCAATGGGCTTCAGGATTTGACTCAGTAATAATTACACATTGAGAAGGGCATTGGTTGGATTTGTAAAGTATTTTCATAGTTTTCCTAAGAATGCCAGCATTATGGCCTACTGCTTCTTGGCAACGATTGTGGAAGAGCTTATTCTCTGAATCAATCAGACCCTCAATATCTCTAATCAAAAAGTCATTGCACTGTATTGCTGTAGCATTCTGCTTCTCATCAAGGATTATTAGCTTGGACAAAGCCTTGTGCTAATGCAAATACAGAGTTTCCAGTTTAGACCAGTTCTTGCTCTGAATGGCTTAAAATGGAAGCAGAGCGTACCTGAAAAGAAGACCATGTAGGTCTTAAAGGTGCTGCAAATGTGAATTAGTTATAAGTAAAAAAAAAAAAAAAAAAAAAAGCTAGGGAAGACTCATAAGACTCATTTTTCTTTAGCTTTCATATATTTTATTAATCAGGACCAGTCTATCAGGGAAGCACTTTCAGGAAGCACATCAGTCAGCAAATCCGACATTGCTGCTTGGTGAAAGACCAGGCTGATGTTATGTTGCAAATTAACCTCCAGCATGGCAAACAACAAACTCAAAAACAGTCATGGAATTAAAGGCTGCAGAATGGTTCAAAACTCAGTAACACCACATATTCTGCAACCAGACGTGGCAGATGTACTGCTCTGCACTCTCATTATGTCTGTACCACACCGAGACTTTCCAGATAAGACCCATCATACTCTGCGACACATCACCCATAACCAGAGGAGTTGCATCAGCACCTGCTAAACTAAAAGATTTCTGTAAAATGACAACAAGAGCTATATTTCCTCTTACAAGAACTAAACTTGCTGCCTCTTCCATGCTTCCACCCCACAGCAGCCTAAAAAGTTCATCTTTGAACTCTGGATGTGAACTTGGATCCCGGTACTCCCATTTGTTAAATACACACCGCACGGCCGATGGCTGACTTACCACCAAAACCCAGCAGGCACAAGAAAGCAGGTAGGTCAGTATTAAATTGAGTCTGATTGCATTTCCCTGGGTTTCCCAGAAGCATTTCACTCACATTAGTGCTGCATTCAGGAGCCCACAGAAGGGAGAGTTAGAAACATAATTTTAAGAGATTTAAAATATTTATATACCACGGTTTCATGATTACAATAAAACCTCTTGCACTTTTGAGGCATCTCCATTGCTCAGGTCTTCAGCTCTGTAAGGAGTTTTCCATTATTAACAGGAAATGGGCAAGTAATTTAATGGTTCTTTTAAACACCATGAGCAAATTGTTGAGACAAGCCCATATAACCCCAGAAGGAATTTGTGCGTGCTCTTCTAGACACAGTTTGACTCTTATCTCCAAAGATGACATGATTTTCTCCTTAACTCATCACTTCTGGCTCCAAAGCTAAATTTGTGTAGCTTACTCAGAAATGGAGTGAAAGACAACATAGAAGCAGCATCAGCTGCAAGAGGTTTAAGCCTCTGTAGAGCTCTGCGGCGTCTCTTGATTCCTCAGCGTGCAACTTTCAACATCACAGCCTCTCAGAAGTTTTGAAAAACTGGTGGGCACAGTTTAACAGCATCAGAGAAGGAAAACTAATCTGAATCATATTTGCACTGCTCTCTGTTACTGTGATTTCTGCTGTAACCCCAACATGCATTTATACACGGAGATTTTTTTGTTTGTTTGAGGGTTTCTGAGTGAGAGTTGTGAAGGGGCCTGTGATGTGACCAACTCTGCTCATGATCAGAAGGGATATCTCAGGCTGTTCTGTAGAAAGTTGGTCAACAGCATTCTGGCCTGCAATTTCCAGTGCCAAATTAACCCTTTGATTTTGTATGAGAAGGGCATCGTCAAGAACAAAGAGGCAGACTGTTTATCTCTCTGTGCAAAAAGCAGTCTTCTAATTAATTGTAATCAATTGTTATTAAGTGGAAATATAGAGATGTCTTGTCTGGCACTGATTATTAACATCAGGAAATTACTGTTTGGAGGTAGAAATTAATTTGTTTTAAACTACCACCTGGTTTTAAACTGCAAAAATACTATCCCAGGAACTGACCTCCTACAGACACAGCTTTAAGCAACTCTTGTTTATTACAGGAGGCAAAGGTGCTAAACCCCACTTTGTCAGATGCTGTGATAATTATGGGTGACAAAGACTGCACTCCTCCATTTACAGGTATTAAGCAAAGTCATGGCTTCCCTAAAAATTTGGTTCTGTTTTCAGAAGTATTTATAAGGACAGGGAAGGTATTACAGAAATGCATATCAAATTCAACTAATTTCTTCATCAAAAAAAACCACAGAACCTATATGTTTTTTTTTCTAAAATTCAATTTTTCAAAGTCTTAGCTTCATATCAGAGCATATGAAATTATTTCATTTAGCTTCAACCCAAAGGAAGCCTCAAGAGCTCAGGGTTTCTGTAGCTACAGCAAGCCAACCGCACCATCTGCTGGACGTTTCTTATATCAACTTCTGAAAAACACAGCACTGACCACAGGTACAGGTTGCTTATTTCAAACCCTGATCTCAGGCAGAAGCACTGTGTCAAAATGCAGTAATCACAAGCATTTAAAATAAACCCAAGATTCCAGATTTCTGCTAAAGGTAAAAGTGAAGCTGGAGTTTACCAACATCAAGGGTAACGCTTCCAAGCATTTTCTGTTTTGAGATGACAGCCTGATAAAAAGGATGAGTAAGCTCTCCAAACCACATCCAGTCATGCATCTGCAAAGCAGGAGACTGCAGGAGACTGCAGCAGACTTCTTGTTGACAGCCTGATAAAAAGGATGAGTAAGCTCTCCAAACCACATCCAGTCATGCATCTGCAAAGCAGGAGACTGCAGCAGACTTCTTGGTTTTTTTTAAAGCAATTGTCATACTTCCCACTGCTGCAAACGTTTCCCCATCTCATTGAGTGAGATGGCAGATACAAAAAATTTTTGCATAGGTTTTAAAATGTGAAATTGATAAAATTCAGAGGGTTAGGAAATCAGTTTTACAAGTTCACTGGCAGGTCTAGAAGAATTTATATAATCTTTTAGTATGATTGTGTCACAAAAAAACCCTGGGTTCTTAAAAAACAAATAATCATCAAGCCCTGCAGATAACTTGAATCCAGACAGGATACTGAATGTGAATCCTAAATGGTCTGTACGGCTACACAGCCTGACTCCAGGAGTAAAACCACTACTGTTACAGAGGTTATTTTGATTTTGCCAGATGCAAATTCAGCTGATTTCTAGTCCATATTTTGATGTGGGTTTTGACCAGAAAAACCCTACATGGCTCAAAACTCCCAGTCCTGACTCCGTGACACATTACATCAATCCATCCAAAATGCCCAAATATCTTATTTGAAAAAGAACAGAAGGGAAGTAGGGGAGGAGGAGTAGTATTATACCTTTACATTTAAAGTTATCTGGCTGTTGCATTTTGGCTAGCAGTTCACTTCAGACACAACTTTTCAGCTGACAGAAGCAATGATTGCACTTTGAATTCCATCAAAACATTCTTATCACCTGCTTTTTCATTTTATGCCTTTTGTGTCCCTGAATGCTTTCTCAGCAAGTCTGAAAAGACATGAATCAAGTGTAATCACTATATTCACAGGTTTTACATTTAAATTTGGATCTTTGAGAAGCAGGTACTTTCTCAGCAAGTCTGAAAAGACATGAATAAAGTGTAATCACTATATTCACAGGTTTTAAATTTAAATTTGGATCTTTGAGAAGCAGGTGTTAAAAGTTAACACAATTAATGAGGATGAGGAACAGAAAACCTGCTTAAGAACTCCCGAAGACCACACCATAAAGATTTTGTTTCTCTGTGAAACAGTTTAGACATCACAGCAATGGATGCTACAGATAAAGCAGTGATGGTTGGCATGTTTGGAATTTCACCCAACATTTTTCCCTTGTATTTGTCTTTCCTGTCCCTAACCCAGTGGTCAGGGACTCACAGTCAGCTTCTGCTCAAGCACTCCATTATTCTCCTTCTAGGCAATGGAGAAGTCACACTTTCATCAAAACCACAGGTATAAACCTCAATAGCTCTGTATACTACTGGCCAAATAAATAACCGAACAGTGCTAATACCTTACACCATTTTTCAGTGACAGCAGTCCCTGCAAGGTATGTTTCCTTTGCTCTTGGTGAGGAGGGCTTTGAACAGGGAGAGGAGCATCCTGCCTGGCAATCCCAGGCTATTCTAGAACATGCAGCTGAAAACAACCTCTTCCAGCCCCAGCCTGTAATTTTATTCACATACAATTCAGCTGACACCATTGCCCTGTGTTCCTCCTCCTTTTTATGGATTAAAATGGCTGAAGTCAAACATGAAATACCATGCTATTTCAAAAATCTGTTTGGGAATTCAAAACCCAGGGACAACTGAAATCTGCAATAGCTTGTGTGCCCTACTGACACTTTAAAATCCCTTCCTCCCTCCAGTGTCAGCATAAAACCGGCTTTAAAACATTCCTGCGTTTTTAATGTAGCTGACAGATTTCTGCCAAGTGTCTTTGCCCTCTCCTCCCCTCCTCCTTCAGTTGCACCAAGTTCACAGGCACAGAAAGAGAAGTTAAAGCAACAAGCATCCAGGAAAAACTGAAATCCCAGCTCACCCTGCCTCATGCAGACAAGACAGGCATGAAAATCACCCTGAAAACTCAAGTTTCCATAATTTTTCAAGTGCCCCCTTGAGAAACACCCTAGCGATAAAATTGTTCCTAGATCTGCTGGAGCTTATTACGAAACACCTTGGTAAGCAGAAACAAGACCTCCCTGCCGAGAGCTTTATCTCACTGGAAAATTTGTTGGGTACAGGTCCTAACAGGCTTCTCCATAATTTAGTCCTGACACCAGCTGCATATCTGGAGAGGTCTCCAGAGGCTGAAAGACTCTACTGATGTTGCAAGCACAAACCAGCTTCCAGGGTTTACAAGACTGAGGGCATTCAGAAGGGATTTAGACATTGCACAGCGATGAATCAGCAGTCACAAAGGGCAGGACCTCTAGGAAATAAAGTGGACAGAAATATGAGTGATTACCATTTCAAACATCTTTTATCCTGATATCCCTCATATGGATATCAGAATGCATGGGTACAGCTTAGACACTAACATGATCCAGGTAGGAATCATAGCCAGACAGAATAAAATACGAAGTAGTTTTGGCTGCTCTGAGCTGACAAATGACCAGTTTGGGATTATTAAGTAAGTGCTCAGCTGGGAGGCTGGAGAACTGGGCTCCGCATTCCTTTTCATGCCCTAAACCAAAAGAATTAAGTACACAATGTATTTCATTAGAACAGACAGCATCATGGCTAGGGGTGTAAAAAGCCCCACTTGAGTCTCAGCACACAGCACTGTTGCTGGAAGACAAATGTAGAGCTAAGGATAATGGGGAAGTACACAGAATTACAGCTCTACTGCATACAAGCGCATCCATAACTGCCCAGGAGAGACTCGAGTACCAAACACAGCCCAGCTAGCTGGAAAAAAAGATATTAATTTTCTCTCCCATTTGCTCTGGCTGCTTTCCAGGAGCTTGCATGCAATTTCCACATGGATTTCCAGACTTCTCACTCTTCCTGTGTTTATATACATATCTGATCTCAGTGCATTCAGTAAGGTGTTTGGAGTATGATCAGCACGGACCTGGTGGGGAGCCAGCATCCAGAGGTCACAATATGTACAAAGGACACCCATGGTGTTCACGTTTAAAGATGAAGGATGAAGTCCATCTACTTAAGATAGGGATGCATTTAGCTGTAATTCTCTATCAGACTTTAATATATACATAACATACACACATTATGTATGACACATTTATAAAATATACACTTTTTAAACACAGAATTTGTGTCCTCAGCAACAGAAGAAAAATTGCTCATCAGCTGAATTCTTCCAAAGAAAAAAAAATTATACTCAAAGGCATCCAAAGACCATTGAAATAATGAAACATCTCAAAGCGATTGCAGAAGGAGATGTGCCAAGTGCTTGGTCCCCTCCAGGGAACGGCAGGTTTGGACTCTGTTTCGTCTCTGGGGCACATGTGCATTGCCACACTATTGACAGATGGCCAACAACCAGAGACATTGTCTGAATCCCTTCAGTCATGCGTTGGTTGTCTCTAACCTACCAGAAGCAGAGCCATAAATATGCTATTACAATAAATCATCTACTGTTTTCATGAGGGAAAATCTACACACAGGTAGGCTGAAGAACGCTGCAGGCAGGAGGTCATATCACTAGAGCAGTGTAGCTGACGCAATGCCATTTTCCACCTGTCAAATGGTAGCTTTTTTTTTTGCCAGCTCACAGATATTTGGCTAAGACACGTCATTCTATCTTGTGATATAAAGGCATTTCTAATCACTTAGCCACTAAAGTATGGTAAAACAATCAATGTAATTAAGATTAATTATTCTGTTAGTGTGAAAAACAGTGTCTCAGACCTTGATATCATAGCTTAAGAACAACAGAGATAAAAAGCTACTCAAGAATCCTCTCCAAAGGACAAAACCTTCCATTTTCTCATCCAGCAAAACAAAAATGAAATAAAACAACTGACTTTCTTACAGTACTGGCTTCCCACACAGCCATTATTTAATCCTCAAGGTGACCCGATTTAGACTGAAAGTGCCAATAGATTACCAGGAGGAAGGAATAAAAATAGCACAGAAATGGTATGTGCCATTCTCCTGAGACTCACAAACACAAAGGACAAGGACAGAATCTTGCTGTCAGTTCAAGCAAAAAAAGAAAAAAAAAAAAAAAAAAAGGTAAAAAAAGGAAAAGAGTAGCAGAATCCAACCCCACTCCACTTTCCAAAGCATAAACTTCCACCCTCCCAAAAAGCCAGGTCTTCTGAAACAGATAGGCTTTGCTTTCTTTAACAGAAGCTCTATCAGGATTTTAAATTAACCTACAGGTTTTAAGAAAGCATAATTTTTTATACTTTTGCTGAAGCACGGGAAGGAATTAAGAATCATTTCAGAAAATCATTAGCATGGTCCGAATTCTTTGTATTTAGATCAGGAAACAAACATACTAAAAGATGCCCCAAAGTAATCTCTCCTCTAAGAAACCTTTAGCTTACCATTCATTCCTTTTAGAATATCCAGCACAGTTTGCACATAACACATTTTAAATATACATTAGTGAGGTGGTGGGTTGGGTTTTTTCCCCCCCCCAAGCATTTTATAATATCCTAAGACACAACAGCCACAATGGCACTTATTGAGAAGACTTGTTGAAAGTCTCTTTTCTACCAGAACCACAGATGTCAAGGAGAGGCAACAACTGTGACTTCTGTTAACAGTTCAATATCTGGTTTGTTCTGACTTCCAGAAGACTGCTTTCTCCTCTAGTATCACAGAGAGGGAGAAGACAGAACAGGAAGCCCAAAAGAGACAGCAGCTAGAAACAGACTCTTTGTACTCCTCAAATGTAAGGTGTTTAGTAATCAATTATTTTTGTCTTTTTCCTGCTACACAGCCAAGAAGATAGGCCAGAGCGCAAAGACAATACAGTAAGAGCTGGTTTCCACTCTCATTTTTCCCCAGCAGGGGCTTGCCTCACCATCCTGTGCACAACGAACTCCAGGAAAGGCATATGGTGCTCTTCATCTCTAGCAGTGAAAGACAGGACATGTTGTAAGCTACTGCTCCGACCAGTCACCTTAAATTATACAATGAGCATAGCAGAACTTGACGTCTATAGTATGTTCATGCACATGTAGAGGAGTCTCTGTGAAGGAGAGCTCTACGTAAAACCCACAGGGGAAGTCCAATAGAGAAATACAGCCAAGCACAGCCCTGCCTTAGTAGCTGGACTGGGTCCTTCATCTTTAAACACCAGGAGTCTCCTGACCATGTAGTAAGACCTTGGGAAACTGGCTCCCCTGCAAAACAAATCTGAAAGTGCTGATCACACTCCCAACGTCTTACCGAGCACCCTGCTATGCCCCACATCCAACGGTGCATCGCTGTTGGTGACAGTGCTTCTAGGGCAGAAAAAGCACTGACAGGTGGCAAATCTCTGTGTATGTACACTGCTCTGCCCACTTGTCCTTTGAACTTGACTTAAAAAATACAGAATGAATGAATACTTGCCATAGCTTCACCAACAAAATAGGATTTACAAAATGCATAGAAATGTATGCACTTACTTGCATATGATTGCACTGAAAAGCACTTTGTTTGGTGTGTCAAATGCTTTAAAAGATTACAGGCTTGCATTTGGGCATACTGCAGAACTTGCTAGCCAGGATAATCATTCAGGGAGAAGCTAGAAAGGAAATAGAAGAAAATTCCTTCTTTGCTTTCTTTGTGCAGTGTTTTTACAAAACAGAAAACCATGCTTTGTGAACATCCTGAAATCCAAGAATAGACATAGCTTCCCTAAGGATTAAATCAGCCTTTAGATGTGTATGCACCGTTGACTCCAACTGCTTTTCATAAATATTTAGGAGAATAACAGCCCTTAGTGAGGGTTTTTAACCATGTTTAGACCAGATTTCGCAAAAGAGAGTGCAAGTTCAGAGTAAAACCTGTTCTGATATTTAATTCTCCAGATAGCGGGTTTGATTCTCTTCTTATTTGCAGCAGTAATTCCACAAAAGCCACTTTCCTCCACTTACTTGTAAAACAAGTTCAGAGGCTTCAGAACCAGTTTTCAAATAGAGGAATGTAAATCCTGCACGCTGCTCTCATGTATACACCAAGTGGAGATTTATCCACTGATTCCAAGAAAGCTTGGTAAGTCAAAGCAGATGAAAGTTCTGCTATTAAGGAAATTATATTTGCATTAAGCTTTTCATTTGTTTGTGGAATTTCACAGCTATCTAGATCCCAGATATTTTTAACACAGGTAGATAATGCCCATTGAGAGCAGGAAGGATGAGCCTCAAGGATGTGCTCACAGCTGGCACACACTGACGCTTTCATCCTCCTGTGGTCTTCTAATCTACTTGCTTAAATCATCAGCATTAGAAGACAAATAAACAGTGTGCAAACCAGGACCCTTCCAAATTGCCACTTGAAGAACAACTGCTCACCTGCAACATACAGGACTATGAGCTAGATCATGTCTGCTGTGAGGCTGGAAACACTCTGCTGAAGGGTAGCAACGTCTCAAATCCCTACAGCTCTTCGTTCAGCGAGCAGGAGCCCTAAATCTTTACTCTGTATCTCGAGGATTAGTCCAGTTTTACCACTATATTGTCTGAGACAGGTTAATTCACCTCTTTACATCTTCCCCTCCCCCCCGCCATTGCTTCTGTTCCTCTCATGCATTTTGATTTTTGCCATTGCTGGAATGATGGTGGAGCCCCCACTCTGATTTAGCCTATAGCCCCTACTATAACACAAAAAAAAAAAAAAAAAAAAAAATCTTAGTGCTAGCTATCATGATAGCAAGTAAGCAGCAAATAAATGAGTAATTAACCCAATATGAAAACTTTGGGGGGTTTTGGTGTGATTTTTAAGTAGAAAAAGACTGCTTAGAAATTGCAATAGTTACAAACAAAAATCAGAAAGTATACATATTTGAAATCTAGTTGCCAGGACTGCTACTGAGAGTCAGTAGCTGTTTAGTCCTCCTCACAGCTCCTCTGCTTAGGTTACCTCCTGGCATCAGTGGATTTGCACCACAAGAAGCTTCTCAAGAGCAGAAAGGGGCTTCTCATCCAGCTTGTTTCTTTGTAAAAGAGAGGAAACTTGGTCAAAAAATGACCTAAGTATGAATTTCTGCTCTTCGGTATGCAGCTGAGTCCCTGAGTGTGATAAAGAAATAGCTAAGAGAAATTCAATCATGAATCCATTACTTCATGGAGTTATATATACCCAATTCCTTAGCAGTTAGAAAAGTCTACATTTCATTTTAACTGGAAGGGCAACAAAATTCAGAACTGCATCCTTAAAATATCACCATGGGTATTTGTTCTCGGAATCAGCAGCAAGGGGAAAAGAAAAAAAAATCTATAGTGAACTACTCATTTTGATCCAGGCAATAGCTACTGTGGTTTTTTTTCCTTAAACACACAGAAACAAAAATAAATGGCCCCACTGGCCAGTAATTTTGCTCTTTTCTAAGGAACTCTCAGACTAATATGTCACTTTCAGACAATACAGCCTTGGGCTGTGGGCTTTTTCAACACACAGAAAATGACTGTTACTTCTGGGATTTCGCTAAGAAGGCAGCCTGCCTCTTTCCATTTCTCTCTTCATTCTGTTGTTTCAAAACACTCAAACAAGCAAACAATTAGCTCAATGGGCTACTACTGATTGCAGCCTCTTTGGAAGGAGTGAAGCAGAGCTCTTCAGCTGCAGAGTGCCAGACCTGAAACCTCCCACAAATACCAAAAAGAAAGGGTAATACTGTGTCACCATCACCAGCCCTCTCCTGAGGTATTTCTGCAGCTAATGTCTCCATCTCTAAAAGGCTGACAAACAAAAAATCCTGGTGGCAAGTCTCTCCTTCATAGAGAAGCATTTCTAACCATAATAAAACGAAATGCCAAAATGCTGCTTTGCTCCACCACCATGCCTGCCTCTCAGTACTTTTTATGCTATTTTTAATCAGCTAGGAAAGAGGTTTTCAGAGCTTATTTTTTAAGCTTTTGATGTTTTTGTTGGTTTGATTTGTTTTTGTTTGTATGGTTGTTTTAGTTTGGTTTTTTTAAGACTCCATCATTGCTGTTGGAAAAAAATACCCTTGCCAGGCTACTGTGCTGCTTCAGGGCTTCCCTCTCCTGTTTGGCAGAAGCCTGAGGCTCTCTGTCTGCAGCTCACTTCAGGACTCCAACAACCTCTTGGTGTTCCAGTACAACCGCAGATGCACACAGGTCCATACTCCTCCTGAATGCTGTTTGGAAAATAAGAGTATCAACACTAAGAATTTATCCACTGTCTTTCAGTTCAGAGAATCCCCAGAACAGCAGCAACCTACAGATCCAGCAATGAATAGCATTTTGATGAAACAGCAAGTATGAAGCACATCATATATCACAGAGAAGAGTAATTTTCTTAGATCAAACTGCTATAGATCCCTGATCTATCTATATGTATATACCCATTAAAAAAAATAAAAAGATTGAAAGATCTTCAATCATTCAAGAAATTATTTATCTTATTTATCTACTTTACCTGGAGAGAAAAACAAGCTATAACTGCTGGATTTTGAATTTATGGTTCTTAAGAATTTAGGGATTAAGTTATGCTGTGAAGAAGAAACTCAGTCATCTCAAAGCTTAGAACTGAGGAAGGTTTCACCTTCTCCAGGGTGAGTTTATGTCAAAATATTTAAAGTCTTAAAATCAGAACACTGGGGTTTGCTGTGGATTATTACAGTGAAAATTCTGAAGGAAAGATGCCCACCACCAGTGCTTTAATCTCTTTCTCAAACTGCTATCCCTGCACATGCCCAATACCCTCACACACCTTCCAGGTCCTGTATAGACTGGTGGGAGAGTACACACGGAGAGGAGTTCCCTCAATCTTCGCACCTCACACACAATCCTTCCTAAGCACATTAACACCACAAACCATTTGGCCAGTTCAGCTAATGGGAAAGCTACAGATGTTATAAAGTGAAAAAGAATTGAGTCTAGAGTATCTAGTTGGTGACAGGTCACGGCAGATTCAATTTCAGTAATAGGAAGAGTATTTTAGATGTAGATTAAGAGGCTTTCATAGCCTCTATATTTGCAGCACAGGACATGGGGTGAATTGATTAATCCTCATCAAACAGCAGTTGTACAGTGAACAAAGAGTAGATACTCTCCATTTTAAAGCTGATTGTTTTTCCTGGCCTTATTATAAACTAGTTACTCCTAACCTGCATGAACTGTGAGATCATTTGATGTCAAACTTTAACAAGAATGCCTTATAGTATTCATCTATTTAAAAATTTAATAAAGTTTAACTAAAATCTGTCTTCCTGTTTTCTGCACCCATGCTTCTGCAGAACAAGCATCTGGATGCCCATTCGCATGCATAAGATGGGAAAACAAGCTTTGAAAAGAATGGCTCTGGGATTGCATCTACCACCACTCCAATTAAACTGCAAGTTTGCAGTAGCTGGAGTTTGTTATCCTCCAGACACACTTCGTAGTTTCTGTCCAGTTAGTTTTAGAGTTGCATCTTTACTGGGAAAAACTTCTACACAGCTTTGCTATTCTTGTTAACCCTTGATATTCTCTGACACAGCACCAAACTGGTAACAGGGACTATATCCTCTGCTCTTTACTAATGATCCAAGAGAAGACTAAAAGCACTTCACCACAGACACAGCGAGAAGCTCAGTTTTGTTGTTCATATTGCAACAAAATGAAAATTTTACTCTGTAAGCAGTAGTCACACACATACGACTGTTTACTTCTAGCAGTTTAGTTCCTGGCATCTATCACTGCACGGTTTTGGTCTTCTCCAGCTCGAATGCTTATAGGTGTTGAGCTCTGATACTCTGTTGTAACTTGATTGTTTTGTGTTCACAGCTCCTCAGGGTACAATATTTGTAAAAACAGTCAAACATATTATACAAAAAGATCAGGTGAGTTCTGCAGTACACAGCCTAATCTTTGGTAACACTCAATATCTTTGGTCCACTACACAGAAAACACTTATTTCACTACAGCATCAAGGAAAAGTGTCTTGAAGGTCACTAGCACTACATTTGTGAAGTTGAGTATCCTATTGTTGGCAAACACAGCAGCTAAACAGTAATCACACTGCAGTGCAATAATCAGTAACATCCACAAGAACCCAACTAAACCTTTAAATCCTTCTCAAACAAAAGAAGGAAGGAGGCTGACTATTTTAGAATTCACATCAAAAACTGCTGAACTATTTCTGGAAACTCTCAAAAGGTGATTCAGACACAGACTTCATGCAGGAGATAAGTTTTGTTAGCACTTCTAGAAGTTACTCTGAAGGCAAAGTCCTTGGGCAAATCTAAGGACTTCTTTCCTCCACTGTAAATAAATCCATAATGTTCACTGTGCCTCTCTAACCAGCCACGTTTAGTTCCTAATTCTAGTTTTCACAGTCTGCCATACAGCTTTTTGAACAAGTTTGTCACATGTTCAAGAAGTGCCTCAAAGGTAAGCCTAATTTATTATAAATTGTCATGATTCCATGCAATGCAATGGAGCTGCCTTGAGTGGCACAGATTAAAATTCTCCAGCTTCATCTGGTCTGCTTTCCTGTTATACTGACTTATCTTTAGCATGCCAGGTGCAAAAGCACATAGATGGGTTGTCTTTTATACATTTTTTTTTCATGTTTTTCTACCAAAGTAGAAAATTAACTCCTCTGAGAAACTGTACTGCTCGAACTTTTTCAACCCTGCAATGTATACAAGTGTGTGTCTTTCAGGTGCCACAGCAAGCAGCTTAGGAACTATATAACCAATTTCCTACTGTTAGTGCCATACAGAAAGTCACACAAACTCCAACCTGAAAGTGAGCAGTTCTGCAAGGTCATCCCCACCAAATACATCTCAAAATGGACAAGGATACTCTGAACTAGGAGACAGAATAATGGATTTATTAATTGTAGAAACCACTTTTTTTTTCCAAGACAAAGTACCAAAACTGCAACTACAGACATCTAAATACAGCTATTCTTGTAGCTCTGACAACAGCCTCTGCTCATATACTTGTATTACTTCCTACTGTAATGTATACGTTCTCTAACACAAATTTCTTTTCATTTGTGCATTTATTATATTTTTGTGTGTAATCTGGCCGTTTTTAGTCAAACTGGCAGTAGAAGTGGAATGTGAAGTAAATTCATTTTCAAAGCCACTATGACAACCCAAATATAGTAGGGAAAAAAAACAAAGTGGAGCCCTGTAAAATTTTGCTTCGTTAGAAATAAAGAAAAATAGTGGCTGTTAATAAAAATGCCAAGTGAATTGATGTTTCATTAAAGAAAAAAATTCCAGCAGCACAAAAGACTAATTTAGGCCTTAACACACTACATATTCACTGTTCACTATTACCATAAAGGCTAGAACATGTCCCCAGGGTGGCTGTCTGTACTACATTTATTAAACTAAGACAGCTACTTTGGGATGTCAGTGTCCTTTAGAAAACAACAAAACCAGTTGTCCTATTTTAAAACAAAATTACTTGAAAACGAAGAAGCACAATAAATAGCATTCTTCATAGCCCATAATCTCAACCTGAAGACAAGTCACTTTGGAAATTGAAGACATTTACCTCTTGAATATTTTCCTAAATCAGAGCCATTGTTCATAAAGTATGGATTCTCAGTTTACCTACAATATATTTTTGCATTGTTTGAATGACCCTGGAAAATGGAATAGTTGTTTCAGAAAAAGAAACCATACCTAACAAAATAAAAAAAGGCATGGGATAGGATAAAAGATTATGTTACACTGCTCTAATTCCAGGCTACAGGCTAGCATAAAGAACTGCAGAAGGGAAGTATTTTAAGATGGTTAAAACCAACAGCTACAGTTTTCTTTTCCAGGCTACTCAGTACAGTCCACTCTTTATTCATCAAATAGGTCACCTTTTCCTCCAGTTTAATAAATGCTTACAGGACAATTTAGAGACTTCCATGAAAGCTTTATATCAGTAGTGTTTCTAGTTGTGCCTAGAAACTTCCAGGATAGGAACACCCCTAAATAAGAGCTTTTGATCTCATGGATTTATGTATTTGGTTGGTAAACTGTTAACACTAAACTACTATTACAGCAATCAGCAATTACACCACTGAGTTTTGAAAAATAAACCAGAAAAAAAAAATCAAGTAAACCCCATTGTGCTAGGAAGATATGGTATATGGTAAGATGTACTTTATGCACAGAACATTTCAAATTATTTCCTCATATAGTCCATCACACTTCCACTATAGCTTTCAGGTTTCTTCTAGAAACAGAGTTTTGGGTTAGGACTAGCCCTTCCACAAGAAATAGGCTCATAAAATGGCAACAATTAATACAAAATTACAATTTACAGTCATCTCACATCTTGATAGCTCACCTCTCAGTTTTCTAAGTCCTACTTCCCCAGTAAAGGGATTTTTTCACTGCCTTGTCTACACATAAATTATACACATATTAAGCATGCAATTATGCACATAAATGATAATGACTAAATAATTTTAATTGCTCTATCTGCTTCAAAAACACAGGCACTATTAAGTATGCATGCTCTCCCTCCATGTAAGCAAAGTATTTCTCTGCTCTGGAATTACCTATCAACAGCCTGAAGTTGTATTGTTGAGTGAGAGAACGTAAGAGGTAAAATTGGATACATTTGAGGTTGATTTCACCTGCACATAGCAAGGAGGTTTACATTAAAGTAGATGAAAAAAAGTTTGTTCAAGTAACCCGTTTTCATGCTTAAGCTTTTACAAAAAAAATTACTTATACCTGGGAGATACTACTGGGCTCCTTACAGCCACACATACATAACTGAGAGGTGGTTGCTGCTGCAGAGAGAGGGAGACACATAGAGAGTACGTTCTTCACACAAAAAGCTGCCTGTTAACCTACTTTGGGTCACAGACACTTAATTTATAAGCTTTCAGACTATGGAATTCATACAGAATTATTTTCTCTATATGTTTCCCAACTAAAGCTTCATATCAAATATTCTGGAAATGGATCCATTCCCTTCCCCCCCACCCCGTTTTACTGAATACTTTGCGATCATAAATCCATCCTGGATTTAGGTAGGTATTTGCAAAGCTAGTTAGCAAGAACAATGGCAAATCTTGCCATTTAGAATCTGCAGATCCAATTTCCCCACCGAGCACAGTCAGCAGTGTACAAGGACTCTAGGGGTCAAACCCTGATCACAGAGGAGTGTTTTACCAATTATCATTTTCAGTGGTAGCAGAATTTCTTGCTCTATTTAAAAAACACTCCAAGAGTTTGAGAAAAGCCAATACTCCAGGAATTAAGTATTGCTGGAACTGCTGGAGTTTTTTCTTTCCCTTCATTTTATATTGGACATATTTTACTTTTTATAATGCTACCCCCTTTACCCTACATTAAGACTACTTTTGTCAAACAGTATTGTTATAACCACTAGGATATATGTGGGGCCATAACTTCACTGGTAAGCACAAGAAAAAGTTGGTCTTCCAAAGATAAGCTGAAAAAAACCTTAAGATCTTTTTCCATATTGATGTATTACAGAGCACAAATTATTCTTTGAATTGTTTTCAATCCCACAAAATACATTTTGAAGATATCACTTTATATTTTAAGAAACTCAAGAGACTTTTCTTTAGAGATAGTTTTCATTACACAAATGAAGACTGCCACTTTTCTAAATGGGTAATTGTTGACAAGAGCCATTTAAGCCGTCGCACATGCTAATAAATAGCCATGCACTCTGTAGGCTTTTGGAAAAGAAAAAAACATATTGAAATGCTTTTAAGCTACGAAGAAGCTGAGCTGTGTTAAGTGGGAATAGTTTGCTTCCAAGAGCAGGGCAGTGCTCTCAGTAAGAGTACTGCCAGCCCACAAACACGGCAGGACAACTACATACTGCAGTGAAAGTGAGGAGTTCAAAGTTGGTATCAAGCTCTGAAGGACAACTAGAACTCTGCTGATGCAACTTTCTTACCTCTAAAGCATATTCTGAAAAACTGACCTCTGAGAGTTCTTGAAGTAGCTACTGGTAATGAAAATTCCTATCCATTCTTATTGTCTGTTGGTGCCAAGGAGTGCATCAACTCAAAATAAAAGTGCCACACAAGATGTCCTTCAGCATAAAATCAGCAACTGTATGAGTAACAAGTACCTTTATTATTCACAGGAATTTTCATTCTGATGCTTTTAAACTGAAGAGGGTTAACTTGCCAAACAGTGTCCTCAGTTTCTTTTTTAAAATTTTGATTCTTAAAGCCCAGAGTGTTTCCAGCTGATGAATATACACTAACAGTTTTCATTTTCAGAACCAACATTAGTTTGCTGCACCATTGGTGCAATCCAAGCATTTAGTCAAGCTTGTTTCCCTCGCCGCCTGGCTTAGCACATGTAATGAGAATTATGTCTTTCACGTTCATGCCAACTTGAATACATCAGATGCAAGAATAACAGAGTCAGCGCTATATCAAGATAGACAGCACTGCAGAAAATAAACCAATGCATTCTTAACACTTGGAATTGGAATGCCACCTGGGTAAAACTAAAGAACCGTAAAGAGCTAATGACAGAATAGAGTTTGTTTCTACAGTCTAACCTTGCTTAGTTTAAACTGTTGCTGGATGCATTTTTAAAAGTATTACCTTGAGAACGTATCCTATTCCATACAGGTTAGATACAGTCATAACATTGCCCAAGTAGTTTTTGTCACCTCACATTCAGACTGCAAAAAGAAAAAAAAAAAAAATGAATTTCAACATAAGCCACTACCTTTTTGATAATTTTCACTCAAGACTGCAATTGACTCTCTGCTTTCTGTACATTATTTTGCAAACATATTTTCACATCTGAAAACTACAAAACAGGTTGATTTTGCACATAAAGGCATGTGAGCATATGCGAGTTTTGCATTGTATTAATAGTACAGCTAGTACAGTAAGCACAAAAAATAATGAAAAATACGTTTATATATTGTTATCAAAAAACTGTATTTCAGTTTAACGTATTTCTGATATTGATTGCTTTTTTTCTATTCAGGAAGGCATTGATGCATAAGGTAACTTCTAGACTTTCTGTGAAGCCTACACTTAAGTCAACACTATTTAAACACATCTTCTAGATGAAACATATCCCTGAGAAATTTTCTAAATGGGGATATCCTAAGAACTTACATATTCCTTCCTTGAATTGGGACCCTCATCCTCAGGCTGGCTGAACATGAACCTGAACTGATCATTGCCAAGAAACAGTGTTATCCAGGACAGCTGCCAGGCTGTTCTACTGTATATATTTAAACAAGAAATTAAGAAATAGTTGAGCAGTACTCAACAGTTCATCTCAATAGTATTAAGGTATAAAATACCCCAAATATCGTATTTATTAATACAAGAATAAATTCCAAGAAAACCCTCAATGAAATTACATTGCAAGACACAAAAACACTGCATTTTAATACAAAAAACATTCAGTGGAGACAACTGAAACAGGGCTGGCTGGTCAGTTTGGTCTCCCCCCCATGAGAGCTTTTCTTGTGAATCATAATGATCCCAGTGCCATCGTCCTCCTCTTTTTTTCTAACTTTTTTCTCCTTCGTTTGCTTTGGATTTTTTTACTCTTAAGTTTTCTTAGGACATAAAGCTGGCCATAAATATCTATGTGTGGATGAATGGTAATTTTATCCTATAGAAAGATATGAAATATACCTAAATTTATATATTATAAAAGACACAAAAGATTGCTTACCTTACCTATATGACTAGTTTTCCATTACCTGGGGTAGTAGGTAATAGGGATAAATCAAATCTTGATCCTCTACTGCCCACATAGGACTGGATGCCTCTGTTCCTTGCTTCCCCCTTCATGCCCACTGGCAGGGCAATTTTCTAATTTCTGCACAGGATGTGGTGGG
>NW_010131601.1:305-4129 GCF_000699245.1 Pterocles gutturalis | reverse complement strand
AAAGCGCAGAGCCCGAGGGAAAACGGTGCTGGAAAAATCGAGCCTTGCATCACCGGCCAGGCATCGCAGCTCAGCTCCTCATCATCATCATCATCAGTAACGTGAGTTTGGCCAGGAGGAAGGGAGGAAGGAAGGAATGCTGCGACCTGATGCTAATTATTTATCCGGCGACTTTTCATCCCAGGAAAGATGTTGGTGCACCCGAGCGCGGCCGTTCCTGGGGTGGGAGGAGGCGGCCAGGCAGACAAATGGGTTGTATCTGGGGAAGGAAGAGATCTTTGAGCCAGCAACACCCGCCCAAAGCTGTCTGCTCTCTAGATGTGCCTTCGGATTTTTAATGTCCGTGGAGAAAAAAAAAAAAAAAAGAGAGAGAGAGAGAAAAAGAAAGAAAATAGAAAGAGCTCGATGAGTAAGGGCCTTTTTGGAGCAAGAGGGAGTCACTTCTGCAGGGACCTCCTGCAAGGCTGAAGGCATCTCAGAGAACATCCCAGGGAAGGATGGAATGAAGAGCAGGATCTGGAAAATCTCAAGGAGGAGCGGTTCCAGCATGAAAAGCCCTTTGGTGGGTCTCGAGGACATGGTGAGGGGTCCCCGGGTCCCCTCCCCTGGGTTCTGCACTGTCTGTCCCTGACCCAGCACAGCGCCCTGCTCAGGGCCCGGCACACAGGACTTGTCCCCAGCTGGGCACATGGAGACCAGCACAATGGGCCATGGGATGGCTGGGTGGCCTGAAGGAGCAGTTAGGGACATGCTGGGATCACGCAGTGTTTCCATCCATCCATGGAGGGACAGAGGAGGAAGCCTGGGGACATGCTGGGATCATACCATGTCTCCATCCATCCATGGAGGGACGGAGGAGGAAGCCTGGGGAGATGCTGGGATCACGCAGTGTCTCCATCCATCCATGGAGGGACGGAGGAGGAAGCCTGGGGAGATGCTGGGATCACGCAGTGTCTCCATCCATCCATGGAGGGACGGAGGAGGAAGCCTGGGGAGATGCTGGGATCATACCATGTCTCCATCCATCCATGGAGGGACGGAGGAGGAAGCCTGGGGAGATGCTGGGATCATACTGTGGCTCCTTCCACAGAGGGATTGAGGAGGAGGGCTGGGGAGATGCTGGGATCATACCGTGTCTCCATCCATGGAGGGATGGAGGAGGAGGATGGATGGCAGCTCGCTCCAGGGAGAGACGGTCCTGCTCTGGGGTAGAGATGGACAAACAACCTCTCCAGGTGCTTCCCGCCCAGGATTCTGTGGACCTCAGCAAGCCCTAAATGCTCCAAACAAGGTCTCTGCCCTCTTCCCCTCCTGCTTTTGGTGGGACAGGTCCATCTCCAGGCTGTGGGTGGTGGCACCCACGGCACTGCCGGGTGCTGATGCTGCACAAGCCCCCAGCAACCTTTCAGGGCGTTCTCCTGGAGATGGGTCTTCCCAAAGAAGCTGCCACAAGCCACGGGCAAGGTTTGCCTCTGCTGGGTGAATTTTTCAGCTAAAATTGCTCGTCACCCCCTGAGCATGGATATTTGGGCTGCACAGGTTACACGGACAGTTTGCAGCTCCATCCCTCCGCAACCTCTGCCTGGAAGAGGAGCTGTCTCATCCCCCGACCCCCGTGTAGCACCTGCACCCCAAATTCCTCCCGAGGAGGGTGGCTGAGTCCCCGCACCGCTGTCACACAGTGCCATCTCGTGGGTCCTGCAACACAGGCTGGAGCCAAGGCGAGGAAGAAAGAAAACAGGCGGCAGAGGATGGCTCGGGCTGGCAGAGAATCTGGCTCCATCCGCGGCATCGCTGATGGGATTTTTGTTCCATAAAAAGCCATTTGGGAGCAGGAGGAGGCTGGGCTGGAGCAGGGATGGTGGTGGGGATGACCTGCCTTTGGAATGACCAGGAGCAGGTCATCAGCCAGGGCTGTGCCTCGGTTTCCTCGTCTTTCGGAGTCAGGATAACTGTCTCTGGTTTTTTTTCGAGGTGTTTGGGGAACCACAGCAAGATGTTGCTGTAGCAGCTCCACCGTGTGTCTGGACCCTCCGTGTGTCCATACCTTGGTCCAGAGCTTTTGTGAGTTGGGGCACCCAAAAACCACCCCCCAATCCGACCGCCCCAGCCTCCAAAAGCTCCCTGCCTCCCTGTCACGAGAAATTCAATATATATATAATTTTTAAGCATATATTTGGCTTAAATTTTACATTTGGGCCCATTTGTGTCTTTGTTGTAGCCCCCCAGGGGCCAGAATCACCCTTTTCAGTTTGTTTCATTCATCTGGTTTCCAGGGAGCCCCTGGCACCAGGAGCTGCAGGTTTCTGCCCCCCCTCCCCTGCCCAGACCCACTCTCAGCCCCCCCATGGGGTGGATGGAGCCAAATCCTGCCCTGCTCTCCCCCTCCTGGCCCTGGGGCTTTTCCACAGCAGCAGCTGGAGGGGTGGCCTGGGGACAAGCTGACAGCAGCAGCCTGCCAGTCCTTGGACACGGTCCAGCAGTGGGGACACGTGTCCCCTCCCTGGGTTCAGGGTCTGAGCCCCCTTCCCAAGCCCAGAGCCACCCAGCACCCACAGCGAGAGCGGGCTGAGGCCAGACAGCTCATCACAGCAGTGAGCATCACCAGTGGGTACCACAGAGCCCTGGCATCACCCTGCGCCACGCTCAAGGGGTGATGCGCCCCTAACCCTGCATCCCCCCTGTGCCACCCCACTGAGGATGTCTATGGGGACGGGGAGGAGCTGGGAGCATCTCCACCCCTGTTCCCACGGACTGGGGCTGCACTGGGGCGAGACCTGCCCTATGTGTCCCCTTGTCCTGGTCACCACCCCTGGGGGATGGGTTTTTTTGATGTGCCACCTCCTGCCTCCAGCCCCCGTTGCAGAAGCTCACCCCAACCTTACACCAACATCTCCAATGACGCTGAGGTGCTCAGAAAACCCACCCTGCTCTGACACGGCTGTCACCCCAGGGGGGACAAGTTCAGTCCCCAGCCGTGGTGGTACCTCCATGGCATCCCCCATGCTGGTGGATCTCCTCTGGGCCCATCCATCCTGGTTTTTTCCTGTTCTTCCTCATGCTCCCTGGGACTGAATGAGCCCCAGAGATGCCAAAGGAGCGACAAAAGGTGGGAGGGAAGGCAAGAGGCAGCCCCGCCGCCCACCAAGCCTGGTACTAAGCCAATACCCAGCAGCTGAAGGCATCTGGAGCTACTGGAAATCTCTGGTCCTCTCCAGACTCCCAGTACCCCCAGTGCCCAGGATAAACCACCCGCAACGTTAGCAGGGCATTGCACAAAGCAGCAGACACTACATCTTACCAGTCCATGTGCCCCCTAAAGCCAGTGGGTACTGGTTGAACTGGTCCAGGATGGCAGATCATCTCCGTGATGCTCCTGAAGCACCTGAGGGCACCTGGGTCCTGAGCGAGCCCCTCGCAGGGGCTGGTGCTGGATGGAGGAAGGGAAGCAGAGGATGAGGAGGGACAGAAGGACGATGGCAGTGGCAGGGCAGGGAAGGACAGAGACCTCGACACCCATGGGTGCCACCAGCCCCAGTGCCCATCGCTTTACCTCTCTGAACCCCAAACCTCCGCGAGACCCCCAAGCCCACCCCCAGAAAGAAAACAAGAGGCAGAGAAGAGACTTGGCAAGAAGAGATTTGGTAAGAAGAGACTTTTAATCGGACTCCGTTACAGCCGTTACAGGGTTGGAGTCCAGCCGGCACGGCACGCGTGGTAAATACACCGGCTATGAGGATACATGGGACGAGTTACTACGAGATCTGTGCTTTTACCCGGACGGGGAGGGTTTCACCAGCGTTGTGCTTGCCTGCCGAGGAAAC
>NW_010131601.1:0-276 GCF_000699245.1 Pterocles gutturalis | reverse complement strand
TGCCGTGGCTCTGCCCAGGCTGTGCTGTGTCCCCAAAGGCCACCAAGGCCACCAGGCTCTGCTCAGGACCCAGGACAGAAGGGAGGCAGTGGGAGATGCTCCAGGGGGGAGCTGGGGTTTAGTGTGACCTGCTGGGGGGTCTGGGGGGGTCAGGAGGTGAAGCAGGGGCTGGTTTGGGGGGATCAAGGGGAACAGGCCAAGGGACACTCTGGGACGGTACAAATCAGCAGAGTACAGCCGTCCCACCGGGGTCAAGGGCAGATCCAGCCCCCGGCC
>NW_010131600.1:4731-22439 GCF_000699245.1 Pterocles gutturalis | reverse complement strand
TGAGAATAATGTAGAGATTCTCTTAAACTGTTTATCTTTTTATAAAAATGTAAGTATTGCCCGGTTTCGGATATGGTTGTAGTATGTATGATACTGTGGCCAATACTGTTGTGCCTGGGAAGGGTGATAGCTCTCCTACCTTTTGTTTTCTCATAGCTCTCAAGACCTTTCATGAGAATTAGGTCAGAGAAGAAAGGGAACAGAAAACACTTTCTTCTGCAAGTCTTCTGTATTTCTTGATTGCAACTTTGGGTATATGAAACCACCCTGTGACAAATGTCCTTGGCAAAAGTTGAGGAAAGGGTTATAAATAATTTCTTAAGGTATCTCTCCCACAAAAAAAGCCCAGAATGAATAAAACATGACTTGGTTTTGAGTATAGTAGAATTCCATCAAATGAAATGTAATGCATTTGATAATAACTGAGTGCAGTATTACTATGAGGAAATCTTATTTCTAAACAAAATGTACTTCAGTCTCCCTGCTGTCATTTAGATATTATCTTGAGAGAGAAGAAAATATTTATCAGTGGAAGAAATATCGTGCTGATCGTTTAAACTCCCAAATAAATTAAGTTTCACAGAGGAAGTAAAATGATTGGAGATGGTAAAATAGGAACAGATGTCTTGATTATGCTGTGCTAGTTTAGCGAATTTGCATAATATCATAAACAGCCTAAGGCCATTATAGTCTCCATAGACTGATGGGAGTTCATATTTGCAGTATTTTTTTTTTCTAACTTTGGAGGGGGTAAGTGGGCTCTGTGTTACAAGCTTGGGCAGATGATAAAGATTAGCAAGACTTCTAAAATGGATTTGATTTTTATTTTTTGTTCAACAAGATGCTTACACCAGGGGTCTCTTGGGTGTGCTTATTTAACAAGTCTATTCCCCCAAATAGTTTTGACAAGTGTAAGTCCTTTCCTAGGAAAAAAGGAGCCTATCTATTGCTCTAATCCTTCTCACTTCCTTTTAAAATTAAATACAGTGGAGGGTGCACGTTGACTTCAGGGCAGTGTAAATTCTGCCTGAGGAGCACTTTGTTAACAAAACCCAGACAATGGTACGCTTTGCAGGGGCCCTTCTGTTCTGGTTTCGGCTGGGATAGAGCTAATTTTCTTCTTAGTAGCTAGAGTAGTGTTGTGTTTTGGATTCAGTATAGGATTTGATAGGAGAAGAATGTTGATAATACACTGATAGTTTTAGTTGTTACTAAGAAATCAAGGACTTTCCAACTTCCCACGTTTTGCTAGGGTGCAGGTGCACAAGAAGCTGGGAGGGAGCGTAGCCAGAGCAACAGATCCAAACTGGCCAGTGGGATATTCCGTGTCATGCGGCATCATGCTCAGTATATAGATGAGGGTTGGCCGGGAAGCTCTCTCCTGGGATTGAGGTTTTGGGATTTTCTCTGCTCCAGAATCATTAGCCAGGAATGGGCTGGGTATTGGTCAGTGAGTGGGGAGCAGATGCACTGTGTATCACTCGTTTGTGTATTCTATTATTATTATGATTATTATTGCTATTATTATTAATTTTATTTCAGTTATTAAATTTTTCTTGTCTCAACCCACAAGTCTCCTTACCTTTTTCACCTCCAATTCTCTCTCCTATCCCTTGAGATAGGGGAGGGTGAGCAAATGGCTGCATGGTGTTTGGCTGCTGGCTGGATTGAAACCACAGTACCTTCCTGAGGCTGAATTTTCTGTAATGCACCTGTGAATCCACAAATAATGGCAATTCTAGCAGGCTTTTATAGGGGTTTCACTTGCAGTGTGTTTTGCTTTTCTTTCTGAATGGGATGGATTTGAAATCTTCATCATGTCTTGGAGTTGTTTCCTAGTGTTTTCTCAGGATTTTTATAAAATGAGGCAAATGTGCTTAACTGGGGAGGGAAGAACAAGTCTGGACACATGTCATGACTAATGCAATCTTTGTTTAAATTCTCCAAATGTGTGTGCTACTTAACTGTGTAACTGCATGAGGTGTTAATACAGAGATTCCTGTTGTAGTGAAGAGCCCTCTTTAATCCACCCTCCTGCTAACGTGCTGCTGTGACACGTACAGCAGCAGGGCATAAGTTTGTTGAGAGAGTGATATGTGGCTTCCTAAAGATGAGGTTTTGCTATTGCTGTGTTTTTTCAGGGGGAATTTACTGATTAGAAAGGACCTAAATAAAGGAATGAAATGACTGGCAATAATGGGAAATGTGATTCAGATAGGAGGGGTTTTTATTTATTTTGCCTTTTAGCATTCTTTGAATAGATCTTTACACTTGAATCTTTATGTTACTTTTTGGTTTTATGTGCAGAGTCTTTATTTAAATAGTGGCTTTACCATAGATACTTGCATTAGAGGTATTACGCGTTGCAAGTGTTTTTACATTAAATGCACTGTTGCTGAAAGTAAGTAGGGCTGCTAGGGAATGAAAGATTGCAAGAAGCTACATTTTTCTGATGCAGACTTAACTGGTTTATGTTTCTTGATACTAACTGATATTTATTCTTTACTGAATATTTTAATATCTTTTCTGATCTTTTTTCAGGATTGTCTTTGCTGATTTCTTCATTATGAATCTCATTCTGTGGGTAAAAGGATCCTCAGCTGCCATCCCTTTTGGCACTTTGGTTGCTATCCTAGCTATGTGGTTTGGAATTTCAGTCCCACTAACCTTTGTTGGTGCCTATTTTGGCTTCAAAGAGAAGGTACGGCTCTTTGAATTCAGTTTTGAAGTGTATCTGTCTTCTGTAGTCGAGCTATTGAATCTCTAAGCATACAAGAACTGGTTGGATTGAAACATCTACAGCCCCCTGGTTGTAAAATGATGTTTCACTTTGTCTTGATTTTGAAACTGAGTATATGCTTGTAATGTCACACTGAACTTTTTTTTCTGTCCGTTCATTAGAATCAGATTTTAAGAAAGACTTCCAAGAGCACTATTGTCTCTTGGAGTTGTAGTTTCATTTTTGAAGTAGTACTTCAGAAGTACTTCATTTTGTACTTCACTAGTTTGAGTTAGTGACAGACAACTAAGAAAACGATGTTTTTGTTAAGGCCTGAACAGACTTCTTTCCTGTTGTTTTGACTTGCTTACTGACCAATAGTTGGAATATCTGAAGTATATGGGTTATTTTCCAAATTATGTTTATCAAGTTTGTAGTTTTCATGGTTTGGTAACTTGTGATGGCTTATGAATGAACATAACTTTATGTTTATCAAATCTCTAGATGCTAGTATTAAGGAAAAGCATTCTTATTTATGATTTAACCAATTATCTTAATTTATTTCAAAGCCTATTGAACATCCAGTTCGTACAAACCAGATTCCTCGACAAATTCCAGAACAATCCTTTTTCACAAAGCCGTTGCCTGGTATCATAATGGGTGGTATCTTGCCCTTTGGCTGTATTTTTATTCAACTTTTCTTCATTCTGAATAGTATTTGGTGAGTATCGCCTTTTTTTTTTGTTTGTTTGTTTTAATTATGCTGGTTTGATAATAAACACACCGTTGAGTTTGAACATCCCAGACCAATGACTATGAGGAATAAAACAATTCTTAAAATTTTTTAACTTGCAGACTTTTGTGGGATTTCCAGAGTCTGCATATTTATTCCTGTGCTTAGAAATTATAAAACTAGTTGTTCTTGTTGACACCTGCAAAGTGTGACATTTGAGTCCCATTTCCTTGTTTTATCTTTCTGGCTCTGAACAGCACAAGGATGGTTTCATGCTGTTGTGGTTAGGTGGAGCCAGATCTGTTGTGTAACTATATCATGATTTATGAAACTAATATGATCTAGAAGTTTCAGCTGTTAAAGCAGAATCAGATCAAGAATTTGGGATTCTATTACTAAGTCTTGTCAAAACCTGGTCAAGCAGGTGCATGGAAAATTAGACTGGTGCAATCTTTTATAACTTTCACAGTGTAAATATGAAATATTTAATATATTGTTGTTCAATGAAAAATATTAGCCTGAAGGTACCAAGTTTTTATGGTGTCCTCTGCTTGTGGTGAGGTTTCTTACAGAACAGTTTTATAAATCAGTTCTTAAATGCAAATATATTAGATATGTTAGTTGTTCACATTAGTCCTCAACAAAAGTAGAAATTGCATATTATATAGCTATGCTGGAAAATGTAATTAGCTGACAAACAAGTATACTCTGGGCTTTTGTAGCTGAAATTACTGAATTCCCAAATTGTTTCTCATTATTTATCCTACAGAAGGGATACATGGAGGGAACATGCAGCTTCCACTCTGTCAGATCTTACACTGCAGTAATTGTCACCATCACTCAATAAAGTTGATTTGGTTTCTTCCTTAACTGAAAGACACCGGATTAAAAGTAAACAAGCATATTTCCCATCAGTTTATTCCTCTGAGTGTTTTGGTGTTTGGTTAGCCCTTGTATTGGAGTTGGACTTGGTCTGGAGACAGACTGGAACTGGAGGAGTATCTGCTTGGACGTAGCGAGGAGGTGCCGAGACACCTGGAAGTCTACTTCCTACTGGCTGTGGTAGTAGGAAGGAAGTGGGCATTTTAACTGGGGAAGAGTACAGCTGGTGCAAGTGTTAGGGAGGCTTAAAGAGACCTAAAGTGATAAACATTTCTGGGAGGTGCCCATACCTGTTCTCTGTGAAAGCTGGTTGAAGCTCATTTCAAGGGAAATATGACTGAGGACTTTAAGCATTGATTTGTAAAGCAGTGGTTTTATTTATGGAGTACATTCAGACAGAGAAAAAAACCTTTTTATGAATCAGCCGATAGTGGTTTAGACAAAGTTACCCCAGTGGTGTGGATTTTTTTTATTTCTTCTTTTTTTGATTAGCTTAGCATCTGGCCAGGTAACACTGTAAATTAACTCAGAGAACTTCAACCAAAAGTGAAACTCTTGCTTTTATTTATTCTTTATTTTAGGTCTCATCAGATGTACTACATGTTTGGTTTCCTATTCCTAGTTTTTATCATTCTTCTCATTACTTGTTCTGAGGCTACGGTTTTGCTGTGCTACTTCCATCTGTGTGCAGAGGTAAAAAGTACAGTTTTGATGTAGATACCACTTTTATCTGGAAGCTTTTGGAAGTAGTTGAGGTGTTCACATACACGGTGATATTCTGGATGCTATAAATGGATTGTATTGTCTGTCCTTGACATGCCTGTCTTAGCCACTCTTCTGAAATGTGCCTTTTGCTTCAAAGTCTACCATTTGCAGAAGATAAGCAAAAATAAACAACATTGATCTTTGAATAATTTCATGTTCATAGTGGAAACAATGCAACTGACTTTGAGAAAAAAAAGTAGCTACGTGCTGTGTTGGAATTTTTTTTGAGATAAATTTTGAAGAATTAAATTTATTTCATAAGACAATGTTGTTATTTTTTAACCAGCTTACGAATATTCTGTTTTCTATGTGATGTCTCTTACTGAATGGTTTATTACTTCTTTCAGGATTATCATTGGTGGTGGCGATCATTCTTGACGAGCAGCTTTACAGCAGTTTATCTCTTTATCTATGCAGTTCATTACTTCTTCTCTAAACTCCAGATAACAGGAACTGCTAGCACCATTTTATACTTCGGTTACACAATGATTATGGTCTTGATTTTTTTCCTTTTTACAGGTAAGTACATTGTTCAAACTAAAATGAATGCAAAGGTTTCTGTGTTTGAATTGAGAAATATTAGATGAAATTTAGACTATCTGAAACATTAAATACAATTGATGACTTTTTAGGCAGTGTTACTTTTATGGTTTGTGACACTACACATCACAGTAAGATATTCTTTAAGGGTTTTTTTCTAACTTGAAATTATGTTTGTTTATAGTGTAATTAATTTCCTTTTCTTGCATATTGTATTAGCAGTGAGTTCAAACCATTGCATTTTCAGAGTGTTGTTCACTTTGATATCAGGGGTGTTAACTTGATTCTGGATTTCATAATTGGTTCTAGAAGCTCTATATTTAGAGATACTGTGCTCTGCATATGGAGAATTAAAGATGTTTTCAGCTTCACTCTTGGCAAGTGAAGGAGGTTGGTGATGGGGAAAAAAGTAAATGTTGACAATAGAGAGTTACTGTTAGAGGTGGACTTACCTGGTCATTAAGCACTGCTGCTTAATGACTGGAATGTACCTTAACTGGAGGAACCTAGTTGAAATATGGCTCTCTATTTTCAGTAGTCTAACTTTTCTGATATTACTCATGCAGACTAAGTATCCCCTACAGAATTACTCTACTGTTCATAATCACTTGGCTCAAACTATAATTTCGAGGTTGATTTGATGTGAAATCTGTGCCAGATTTATCATGTGTTAGATGAAATTAGAAGCTCTTTGAAGGGTATTGGCCCTTAAAAATAGCCAGGAGCATTTTGTATTGGTGTTCATTGTACTGCTGCTGTTGTATGTGTGGTTTTAACACATGAAGTCAGATCTTTAATGTATTGCTCTGCTTAGCATTGTAGTACTGCAGTAGCAGAACTAGAGAAAATGCTAGTTCATAAATAGTGGGTTGTTCCTAAAAGCAGCCTTTACTTTCATTCCTAAGATTTGTCATAGAGGATCTCTTTGCAGGTGTCATGGTAGTTTGTATTGTTGCTTCTTAATATCTTCTACCTGATAGAATATCTTCTTAATATCTTCTACCTGAAACCTGCCTTAATTACTTTGTACTGGCTTTATGAAATGCATCAGATAACTCCATTGATGCAGTTAAAAAAGAGTGGCTAAAATAAGTAATTAAAGTAAGTCTTAGCATCGGACTTCAAGTTTGTCAGTTCAGCAGTGAGGACTTCTTTCATCTTTATTGCCTCTAATACTGGTTGAGTATGAGGCAAAAAAACCACTGTTCATAATAAAACACTGAAGAAAATTACTGTATGCATTTGAACAAAGCAAGTAATCTATAGAAATCACATTTAATAACGTTACCTGGCACTTACTGCTAGATTTTTATTGTTGTTTGTTATTTAGACCTGTGTCTAAAGTTTTAAAAAGAAGTGGGGGAAAAAAAAGGGAGAATCTAATTCTCTAAATTTTTAATTATTAGAAGGCAAACATAGAAGTTGGCGTATTGCCAGTAGAACCTCTGTTTAAATCCTGGCAAAACAGACAAGCTCCAGATGTCCTCTATAATACATATTTAAAAAAAAAACCTGGACAAAAAAATCCCCAAACTGTAGTGTAAAATGTTTTAATTACTTTTAAACTAAAGCAATATGTTAATGTGTGTCTGGGTTTTAGCATAGGTTAGTTGCTATTCTGCCAATTTCAATTTCACTTACAAGATGCAAATTGGTGGAATTAAAAATATCCCTTTCATATATAAAATGATAATTGAAATTGTCATGGCAGCTGCTGAAATGGTATTAAAAGCTTTAGATGTGCTGATCCTGGAGCTCTTGATGTGGAGGCCAGTGAGGCCCCAAAAGTACAATACGAAAATAAGAAACTGTGCTGCTGTTACTTTAGCAGTTCCTTTTTTTTTTTTTTTTTTTTTTTTTTTAAATAGAAACACGATAGCAGTGGCTATGCTGTATTTGTAGCTCATGGAGAAAGCTGCTGTATGGTCACTTCTTTAAAAAAAGTTGAATAGAATAGCTAATCACTAGAAAGGGAGAAGGTATATGCAGTGTGTAATAAATCCTTGCTAATGTAAACTGCTGTGATGAATTTCTTTCCCATATTTAGTTTGATTTTTTGGGGGGCTGAAATGTAAGCTGTTATAGATAGATGACTCAAGCAAAGTTAGGTGTTTTCTGCTTTGTTTTGTGAAATATTCAGTAATAGCACTTGCTTTGGAAAATAAAAGTTCAGTCCTTCCCAAGCTTATAGAAGTGAGGGAGTTTACTAATATAACTTTACACACTGTTCACAGTAATAGGGTTCTTCCTCTACGTCTGTTCCCTTGATCTGTTCCACTTAAGTTAGCACTAGGTATTTTGGTTTCCTCTGTTCTTGCCTGTTAGGTCTCAGCAACTGTGACAGAAATATAAAGGGCAGCGTTAATGCCTCCTCTGTGGCAGTGTGTGGTGTTACTGTGGACATCACAAAAGAGATCATAATGAGTAAGTAAATAGGAACTGAATGCTTGTGTGGCAGCAACGACAATAATATAATCTGACCAGTGAAATCGAACAATTAATGTGCACTCACAAACAAGACAATTTTATTTTAATGTACAAAGTGCAGCTAATCTTTCAAGAAATAATAAGTGTGGTTGAATAGGGATAGCTACGTGATTACATGTGTTTTATGCTAGGAGATGAAAAAATACTGAACATAGTCAAAGCATGTTGCTTCACAGTGACCTCTATTTTTGAACATCATTTTCACTTGTGAGTTAATGCCATTTTTAAAATTGAGTTTTGATCTTCTGGGTAGATTGTGTTTAGAATCCGAGATTCTGAAGCACCCACCACTGTGCAGTGATTGAAACCAGTATGATACAGAGAGCTTTTAAGGTACATAAGAAGTATCAGCCAAGTGCAGAGTGCTTTTCTATTTGCTTTCTTACAATCTGTTCGTGCTTTGAATTCTTTTTTCTTCATTAAACAATAAAGCTAGAAGAAATGAATAGAGCAGGAAGAGTCTGCTTAATGTATTTTGGCATTATTATGTGCAATAATCCTTGTTTTTAATTTTGGACTTAAACTAGTTTACTAATAACTTTCCTTGACCCAGTTACATGCTAGCTTGTGATCTTTCCATGTGTAAGAAAACTGTTGCTGAGTTGCAGTATATATTGCAGGCCAGAGTATTCAACAGTGTTCTGGTATAGAAACTTGAGGACAAAAAGATCAAAAAACACCCGAGGTTTCAGTATCTCCCTAGGAAGTATAAGTGGATGTATTGGACACATTTTGCTTCTTGGCTAGAAAAATTACTCAAGACATCTTCACAACTGGGTTCTAGAATTTTAAATAGCTTCCACAAAAAATGATCTTTTAGCTGTACCTCCCTAGGATGATCAATGATGTACAGTGGGCTGCACTGCACTGGGATGGCATCAGTTTCCTGGAATAGTAGGGGTTTTTAGAAAGGCAGAATCTTAAAACATGAAGGTCACGCACTTGGGGAAAAAGAAGGGTCTACCCTGCAAAAGTAAGTTCTTAAATGTATGTCATTAAGATGCTTTTTCATTTAATTTAAGCTAGTGAGTGGTTAGGATTGGTTAAAGTGAACATTAGCCACGAAACTAATTTGTAATATTAGATTAAAACAGATTTTACAGGCTCAGTGAAGGAATTGGTGTCAGGCTTGGTGTCTTTGTGCTGTGTCGTTTGATAGAGATGTAGATATGAAAGCTGTAAAAACCTCACAGTGGGAAGGAGTTTAGACCCATTAGAAAATAATTTTAGACATCTCAACTCTTTCAACTAGTGGGGGTTTTTTGTTTATTTGGGGTTTGGGATGGGGGATTGTTTTTTGTTTTTCTGAAGTACTTACCATTATAATTTTTTTACCAGCTTAAAAAAGCCACCTTTGGGTACCTGTTTTCTGTCATGTTTTGTTCATTGATCTCTGTCAGTGAAGCAGGAAGCTTAGGAGGTATGCTCCTTGTTGATAGTGCTTCAAAACTTTTGGTTTCAGTTTGAATGTGTTTTGAAAGAAACAAATATAAGCAAGATCCTAGGGTGGGCTTATCTAAAGCTTAGCTGAGTAGTCCTTATATTCTAAGGGGAGGTACATTTTGAGTAAGGGATAATTCTAATTTTGGTGCAAGATGTGCATAGAAAAGTATTCAGGATTGGAGAGGTGAGTGTGCTTTTCAAGAAAATGCAATTCAAGCCACGCTACTTGAGATGGCAAGGTTGTGTTTTAACTAGTGCAACTAATAATGTCAGTTATTCTGGGTAGAGCTGCAGTTGTAGGAAACTGATCATGCGCTTATCTGTATTTTAAGATTGGCCTCAGTCAACGTAGTTAAAAGGGGAATCTGAGAACCTGTGATACCAGTCAGCACAGGCCTAAAGATCCAGTATGTTGATACTTTTCTGTGTAAATAAGTAAAATTTGGAACAAGTGTCAAACTTGTGAAATGGGTTTAAATGCAGAAAACATTCTAGCTAGAATTTTCTAACAAGCCAAACTAGTTCAGAGTTGTTATTCTTCCCCAATCATGATTCATTTGCAGATCCCTTTCTGATCAGGATATTTACTCCTGTATTGAAGCTTTCTGACTGAACTACCTTTTGTGGACCTCTTAATGGTTCATGGAATCACAAGGTCTAGGGTGGAGAAAAACACTGAATTTCAGTGCAATTATGCGCTGTACTGCTTACGTTCTTCAAAAACAAGTGAGGCTTTTTGCTGCAGTACTGTAAGCAATCCTGTAGGTAAAACAGCTGTGCACTTAAAGCCGCTTATAAAGGATGTTTCCTTAACTTACATTAATTTCTGTCTATTCATACTGATTTTGTAATATCAACACAACTCTGCTGACCTGAGCTTTTGGAAGTTCCCGGTCTGGGTGTTTGGCACATGTAACTTAAAAAGGCACTAAAAATGCCTAGTTGATTTGCTGTGATTAATTCTTACTTCTAAATCTGTACTTGGATTCTTGAGGTAGATTTTCAACCTAGTTTTGATTCTGCCAGAACTTTTAAGCTATTCTGATCTTTGAGCGTCAAGTATACTGTTTAGGAGAGGTACTTTTTGGGGTCCTTACTTTGATGCTCTTTTTGAAGTTTCTGGCCCGTAGAGCTATCCACATGTGGAATTTGTAGGATACATTTGTTCATGGGAGGGAAGAAGAAATTGCAGTACTGGTAAGCCCTAATTGGCGATGTGGAGGTAACAGGACAAGGAAACTGCTGACCAGGGAAGGTACTGGCTACACAAGGCTGTATCTTGGTGATGAGTCTGGCCTTTCTCCCCTGAGCTTATAAGGTTTAAATCTGGTGTCTGACAAACATTACTACTTACTGCTTGTGTTAGGATATATAGTCTTACTCTAGTACCACTGCATTGGCAAAATTTTTGATAAAATTTAAAAAAGGAGCATGGGGTACTTGGTCTTTGATTTGCTAAACAGACTTTTTTTTAGGAGGGAAGTTGAAAACCAGTGTTACTAAAACCTGTGAAAATGTGTTTATAGATGAAATGCTTGTTCACAGTGTGAAGTCTTCAGATTCTGCTATGAATGAGGCCATGTTTTATAGAAAGCTGGTGTATCAGAAGGATTGAGTGACAAGGACTGGAGGAACATACTGTGGATTTAGAGTGTGTTCCCATATTCAGTTATGGCATGCTCAGAAGACTGTGGAAAATCTCATTCCTGTGTTAAAGTTACACATTTTTGTTATGATATTACAATTTTGTTCTAGAACAGCAGATGAGATATCTTTAAAAAAAAATCTATCTGCTAAACATTTGGAAGAAACACTGCTTTCAGTGCCATAAAAGTCTCAAAGGGGGCTATATTATAAAAACAACTAGAAAGCAGATGCTGAGAACCATTATTAGGAGAAAACCATGAGAGTAAGGCTTAGAGTAACAATGCTGATCTTGGAGTATTGGACACAGTAGGAAGGAGTGAGAATTGACCATAAACTGCAAAGACTTAGCAATGTCAAGCCTACAAAGGAATTAAATTCCTTCTGTGGTTGGTGTCTGATCTCCTATGAACAGCAGTAAATCTGCCGTCTCCTACTGTTTCAGAGGATGATAACTGCAAACTTGAAGGGAAGGGGTAATCTGTGACATATAATAGTAGTCTGTCAAGAAGCCTTTAACTGCAAATATACATGGTAGCACGAAGAACACAAGAATTGGCATATAGATAATAAGCATCCAAAGTCAGGTTCCTCACTTATCAAATGCATAGATGTGGTCTGAAGGACAGAAATGCAATGAATGTGGAAAAGATAAGTACTTAATAAAGAACCTCCTAGTTAGTAAACCAGTCACAATGACATAGTGAAAAAAGTTGAAGCTGATGTTAAACATGGGCTGTACAAACAGAAAAGGATGAATGTAAAATTGGAGGAGCTGAGTGCATGATCTTGCAAGTGCCTATAGTGTCGCTGGTAAGGGCTGTCACAGAGCTGGCACGTAGCTGTGTCTTTGAGAGTGAATTTAGCTGAAACTGAGACCTTCCCTTTTTTAGCGGGTGAGGTTTAACATCTGAGTGGCAGTTTACCCCTAGGTAAAAGCACAAGGAACAATGCATTGCTTGTCTTAGAGGCTTAAGAGTTAATTAATTGTATGGGACTCAGTGGCTCCTTCATACTAAGTTCTTAAAGTAATTTAAAAATAAATGTGACAGACAGTGTCTTTGCAGTTGCCCCATAGTTGTGACTGTGGGGTGAAAATTGCAGACTTGGTCTTCAGTTTAACAATAGAAAACTGGTGTAGACTAATCTTGTTCAGTGTCATCTCCTCTCTCCATCATCCTACTCTGCACTCTGCTAACTCAAGCCACAGGACTTGACATGTGGCCCCAAGTCCCTCCAGAAGGTAGTTGTGGTTTTTTTTCCTCCTACTGTTGGGTTGGATGACTAAAGAACTGGATTGGTAAGAAATCGAGGAAGGCTATACCAAACCACACCACAGGTCTGCTACCCAGGCACACTGATGGCAGTGCTTCCAGGCAGGCGTATGAGAACAGGACAAGCATTTACTAGTACTTTCTCCCAGCCTCCCATCAGCTGTGGCTGAAGGGCTTTTTTAGCACTTGAAATGGTGTCTCTGTAATTAATAGCTTTGGATTTCTTTGTTCATTAATTTATTCAGTTGCTCAAACTGGTGTATGTTTTTATTATCTATAGTGACCTGTGACAAGAAAATCTGCAGCTTGAATACACGTTACACAAAACTATGTGTTTGGGTTTGTGTCACTGCTAGTTTCATTTGATGCTTGCTCCCAACTGCTACAGCACTCAGAGCATGGCTTTGGCAAAAGAAGGTAACATGATACACAGAGTAAGAAGTTCCCTTTTCTTGAGTATGATAGAGCACAGTGAGCAGAAGAGGGGGCAAGGTGTCTTTTCCCAAGGCCTTGTTTTATGGCATAATTCACAGGTGGCTGTGAACTGTTGTAGACCTAAAAAACCCAGGTAAGTGTTGACTTAGTGTGCATGTAAAAGTCAGTTTATTAAATGGCATTTGTGTGCCTGCTAGTGGTGATAGTAGCATCACCTTCAGTGGTTTAAATGTACATCAAGCAGTCTGGTCCTAAAAGTCATCCTTGATCTAAATCAATAACTTAGCCTAGGGATGAATGTGTGTTGTTAAATTTAACAAGTGCTGTTATTCTGGATAGTTAGCTGGATTACAATGTTCTATTCTGTCCTGCTGGGAACTACTTGTTAGATTTTTCTCTCAGAGCAAACTGGAAGATAAACTAACCATTTTCACTTTCTCATTTTAGGGACTATTGGATTTTTTGCCTGCTTCTGGTTTGTAAGTAAGATTTACAGTGTTGTGAAAGTGGACTGAAAAGCTTCAAAGCGTCTTTTGAACATATCTCCCTTGCTGTTTGATAATTTTCACCATGTATTGAAAAACATCCTGTGTAATTATTCTAATTTGTAAAAGCGGAAGAGCAACCTACAGCGTAAAATACAGATTTTTATGGAAGGAAATGGCACCACTGGAAAAAAAGTTACATCAGTATGCACATGGAACATGTTAATTCTAATCATTCTAAAAGTTATATCCAAAATTTGATTTAGGATAAATAAAAAATCTGTGAACTAGTTTATTTGAAAAATGAGTGCATCATACAGTCCTCCAGCTGAAATTCCTTTTTTTTTTTTTTTTTTTGTTACCTCTTTTGGTTACCATTTATATACCATGAAAACACAGGACTGTCAAGTAAATCTATGTAAAATGTGAATTTTTTTAACTTAACTATGATTGTACATATTATCCTGCACCTTCTTTACAACTAGATATCTTCTTACAAATGTACATGCATTTAGTGTAATGTAGACTTTATTAAAAATATCGACACTGGTTTTTGTTCAAATAAAACTGCACAACTCTAGCTGACTTGTTTCCTCTCTTGTTAATTAGGCCTTTACTACTTGGACACAGATCACAGTAGTTTGGTCAGTTGATAGCTCTCCAGTTTTGCGTTGTTCATAAGCAGTTTGGCTGTGACTTTGGCAGCAATTGTCTGTGCAAGCAGAGGACTGGTAGGTTACTTGAATCCACAGCAGTAGGGTGGGGAGAGGCTTCTGAAGCTGCTGCTGCTGTTACCTGTGCCTCAGCTGTGCACTTACTCTAACTTTCCCCCAAAGTATTTTTTTGCTGGGCAAACAATTACTTTCTATCAAAGAGCAAAAACCTTTTCCTTCTTGTAGTCTTCTGAAACACACCTCTCATTGTTCTTCATCCCATGAAGACTGTGTGCAGCTTGCTGGGAAGTTCAGCCATGAATCTAGTGGGTTTTGGAATGGGTGGAGCTTTTCTTCCAGCTCTGCAGCACTTGTGTTTAAGTGCTGGATTACATGATAATGGAGTATCTTAATAGCCCCTTCAGTTACAGGGCATTCTTCTCTCAGGAAAGTAAAAGTTTTAAAGAGGCTCCCCAAAATTTTGAATTGCACTTGAAGCTGAGCAGAGAGTCACTTCAGACACGTAATTCAACTGGCTGTGTTACTGACCCCGCTGGAGATGAATAAGTGGATGTTCACTCAGATTAATGGGTGAAATACTCAAAGCTTATTAACTGGCATATGGAAACATTCATTGCTGGAAGCTGCTTTTCGGTGTCTAAGCCTGCAATTTAATAAGACCCAGAATGACTCCATATCTTTTCATAGTTACACATGTACCAGGTAATTGTAGTTAATGTTTAATGTCCTTTACAAAATGTAATCTTTGGTATGAGGATTTCAAGTCTCACCTCTGTGTGTAGTTGTTCCTTCCAGGTTACTGAAATGTGGGGCAGATCACCTGGCTAAGCTGGGATGAGTACCAGGCAACATTTTTTGAACAGTGCCTGTTGTGTAAAATGCGGCTTTTAGACAACTTAATAAAAAGAGCCGTGCATTAGTGTACCAGGAGGAGCTCACTGCAATGCAGATTGTTCCAAGTGAGGTTCAGGTGTGCTCTTGATGGCAACTTGGCCTCCCAAATGTTTTCCCTTCCTACCACCAATGTCTCAATTTCCTTTCTGTTCCCTCATAGAGGTGGAAAACTACAGAGTTGCCATTAGAGAAATCAGCTTGCAAGTATCTGCTGGTTCAAGAGCACCATGCACTCTATTAAAGATTTCATACTCATATTGAAATTGGTGCTGCTCTGTTTAAAAAGGTTCTTCCTATTAAATCTTATATGTAAAGTTGAGGGGGTTTTATGGGATACTTTAAAAAAAAAATTGTTGTCTGAAGCTGCTTTTGAATTTTACATGTTCAAAGGGAAATAAATCATGAGAGAATTTGGAGCTACAATTGCCATAAAATCCCAGCAGGAAATTTTGCCAGATTCATAAATATACATTTCACAAAAGGCAAAGCAAAATGAGTTGTAAAATTGTATTTATGGTGCTTTCTCTACTTTTACTGTGACTACTGATGAGCTAAAAAGTAGAAACTGGGTTAAGCAAGTTTCTGAAGCTTGCCTGTAGTCTAGAGCTAAAGCTATAAAGGTAATATCAGTTGTTCTCATGCAGTTATCATCAGAGAACTCGGTTTACTTTTCTAATAGGCCCCGTTCATGCAAATCTGATATAATTCATAATTCAGCAGTGTTTGTGGTGGAGACACACTTTATTGCTCTGCAACTTTTTATCTAAATCAGAAAAGATTTGAGTTTTGGTCTCATTTCTTCAAAATAGATGGATGCTGTCATGGCAAAGGCAATTCTGCTGTAATGGTCTGTCATGGGCGGTATGTTTAAGTATAATTAAAGTGAATTTTAAGGATGCTCTTTATTTACATGCTGGAGGGACGAGCTGGGGCAGGCAGTATCCTGTCTGACTAGTGTCTGAGGGGTGGCAAGTTTTTAAAATATTTTGTCCGTCGTAGTTTTCTCGTGCATGGACACCTGTGAGACTTGCTGGTACACTCCCCCTGCCTAAGAGACAACTATTCCCTCTTGTCTCCTGAGGTCCTCTACAGCTGAATATTTTTGCTGCCCCAGATATGAGTGCTGTTTGCAGAGAATCTGAACGTAAGCCCCTAGAAAGAATTCTCTGCTATCTTATTTTGACTAAGCTTTAAGCTGTCTTTTGGCTTTGCACTTGAGAAAGCCACCAGGCTGTACGTTAAATACAGATTGTTATGAGCATGTATCAATTTAAAGGTGGTGTAAGCCCTAGCGAGAAAGTAGTAGACAAAGTTCTTATTTTTAATTTTATCGAGCACAGAATAAGATGTAGGAATGTGGTTTTCCAGTGACTCTCAGTGCTCTTGGGTAGTTTTTAAACTATGGGTAAAGATCTTATCCACTCTGTGTTCAATCAGCCGTGGGTTTTGAAGTTGAAATGGTCAGTATGGGGACATGGATGTTTTGAGTACTTAGATTACCCATAACTGCTGCCTCATCTCTAACGCATTTTATATGAACTTATGAATAATAGCTGTCATGTGGAAATAACCGTTATTCATCTACTCTCATTAAAACAATGGGCTTAATAAAGCATTCCCTATCCTCTTGGAGATACCTGAGCCTTCCTGCCATCTTTAAAAAAGAAAAAAATCAGGCTAAGTTTTAGCTTTTCTAAAGTGCGTATATAGACATCTACATTGCATTTTTGTGATGCTCCCAGTAAGGGATGCGCAGCAGACGCATTAAAGCATCTCCCGTGTAAGGCTCTTCTTGTAATAACCACCCAAATCCAGCAGGCATTGTAGAATGTTGTATTTGTCATATTTTAAGTAAAACTTGACAAGTTACAACAGAACCTCAAAGGAAGGAGGGATTTCAGTGCTGATGTTTTACATTTCGTTCCACTCTCTCGGATAGTGTTGAACAGATTCAGCCTCATCTTCATTCCTGAATGTAAATGCCAAGAGCAAGCCATGCTGATGTATGGCAAGGGTGGGAGTCCGGTGCAGTATGAACATGGGATTCACCCCATACCTCTGTAAACCTCCCTGAGGACTATAAACGGTGCTGTTGAGGGGGAACTGAGAACATGTGGCATATCCATGATAAATTGTAATGGAAGGATGTTGGATGAACAGCAAACTTGTCTTCAGTGGGTTGCTCAATGTTCCATGTACCAGTTGTGCTTTTGTGTCTGATAACATTACAAGTTCACATTTAAAATTTGTCTCGGAATTAAGTCTTCCATGCCAATAGCTCAAATGTTTACAGAAATCTCTTGCAAAGGACTGGGGGAGAAGAAATTTCAACCAAACTTTGCCTGCAATTAAATGCTAGTGTAGGCGTGGGATCTCCTCTGGAACCTGTGGGTGAGATCTTTAACAGCAGTCACCACGTGAAGATCCAGCTGTGAAAATCATGTATAAAGGGAAGAATATTGGGCATTTTGCATTGTAAGCACTGGGGACAAGGCAAATGGCTGCTGAAGTGGATGGAGAAAGGTGAGGTTATACTGATCAGAAACTGCAAGGAAGGGGTGATTCTTCAATGTGTGGTTTCCTGGTGGAGATCTGTCCTCCATAGTCTTACCCCAGAGGCTCGGATGTCCAGTTCTATTCCTGTGAGCTGTGTCACGGAAGCCAATGGAAATAAAGTGGGAAGGTTCAGCACAGGTGTCACTGTTTCTCTGATCAGTCTTACATCACTTTGTG
>NW_010131600.1:0-4700 GCF_000699245.1 Pterocles gutturalis | reverse complement strand
TCATTGGCAGGCGGAATGAAATCACTGCATTTCTACAAAACAGCTGCTGGTGTTTTGAGGCTTAAGAATAGAAAAATGAAGCTGCTGTGCTCTTCATCTGCAATTTTGCCTTGTTTAATTCAACTAAACTTAAATCTAAGTCTCAAAAACAGTGTCTGATGAACTCACATGGCACTGAGTTATTTCAGTATTCCTGTTTTAATTAAATATGAACTATGTGCACTAACCCTTATTTTTAGAAAAGACACTCAGGGTGGTGCAGGTGGCTTTGGGGTTATGTGGCCTTTGTTTTCCCTTTTTGTCATCTGGGGACACTGTTCTGCCCTGGGCGGAGCTCCTCCTGACAGAGCAGTGTGGAAAGGAGGGTCTGACCCCATTTCCCAGAGCTTTCCAGTGCACTCCTGCAGCAGCTGAGCCCAGGAGCACGTCCCAGATGGTGCAGCCCTTGCAGCAACTGCCCAAGGGCCCACATACACGAGCTCAAACTGTTTTAGCTTCCTAATTAAGGCCAAAGTCACGATTTGACTGCAGTGATTCGCTTGTGGAAAACAGGTGGGAAAGGGCTTAACAACAGCCTAGGCTTTCCCCTAGGATAGCAGCCAGCGGTGCAGCTCTCCTGGAGACATGGTGCATCCTTCTTAGCACCGTTTCTTTACACCTGGGTGGGATGTCTTTGACTTCGCTGGGATAAAAGCGGGATGGATGTCTTTCATGTTCTGTTGAGATGCTGCAAGCCTGTACCCAAAACTTCAGGTGAGGGTCACGGTCTATTTTGGTATCCAAAGTAACTACAGTTAGGGAGTTCACAGTACGGCACTTTATCTTCCTAATCTAGATACCTCTTAGTTACAGGCTACAGGCACTAATTAGCTTTGCTCCTACAAACTGGGAAGCCCTTAGACTTTCTGGGAACTTATTACCGCCAGGATTTTTACAGATAACATTAGTGTCTGCGGAGTTTACCCAAGGTAATTTATGTTCTCTTTGCAACTCAGGGAAAACTCTTAGATGTTTGACATCATAAAACAGTAAAACCGGGAGATTTATTACAGAGGCAGAGAGAACAGGGCCCTTGAGCTGCTTTGTTTGTCATAAAAAGTCAGGTTAATCAGATGTGCACATGTGCCTCCCATATTTTCTGGTTTTGTTTCCCTCCTGTGCTGCTCCTCGACAGGCTCTGCAGTAGATGAAAAGGCATGGGAGCCCTGGCAAAAGTTCTTCAGACTCTACAGGATGAGGATTATATTTGTACATCCAGAGGATGTTTATCTCCCTCCTGAGCTACCATTAATAGAGAAGAGACATATGCAACTGAGGTCATAACTTGTCCTGGAGGAAGGCAATACAGGAAACCCAGTAGTGCAGTTGGTGGGTGGATCAAGAGCCGATGCTCCCGGACTGCACTGGAGCTACCAGTGCAATGTCAGCACCTCAAAAAAGCTTTCAAAAAAGGGGTTTCTGCAGTACCGATGTGAGTAAATATCTGGGTGTTTCATGGGGGTTTGCAGGGAAACGCTGGTACCTTAGATATGGCATTGCATAGAAAAAGTGGTTTCCCCAAACCGTGCAGAAGCTCGGCTCATCCGGCAGATGCTGCTCATGCCTTTACATTCGCAGGTCTTCACTTTGTACAGCCTGGTCGTGCTCTCGGGGTTAAACTTAATCCAGATTAAGAGACAATCCATCAGACTGCCAGGGACCAGTGTGTAATTTCTACTGCAGGTTAGTACTATGGGGTACTTTTTCCAATAAATTTCCTACTGATGCCAGCACTGGGCATCTCGGGATGTTCCCCATCCTGCCTGCTATAGCTACTCAGATCTTGGTCTTTCTTGGCTGGTCTTCCATTTGCCACGAACATGTGGGGTGCAACAAGTAGGTGTTCTCTGATGGTCCCAGGCAGGAGCAGGAGACCCTCCTGGTCCCTCACTGGTGGTGGTCTGTGGGCAGAAAGATAAATGTTGTTAACATCAGATGGGTCCTGTGTTGTTCAAGCAGGGTGAAAGGGCTGCATGTGGTGGGGATGGAAGGTCAGTGGGGAGGTCCCAGCCAGGCTGGGGGAAGCAGGTCATGCAGGGGGCTGTGGGTCCTTGGGCTCTGCTCTGGTTTCCAGCTTTCTCCTCCTTTGGAGGTTGCATCAGCAGGGAAGCTTTTGTTGAGGGAGAGAAAAAAAAAAAAAAAAAAAAAGGCAGATATTTCAGCTGAAAAAACTGCATGGTCCTCCATGCATTGGAGGAAGGGCAAGCTCACAGAAGTCCCATGGGAATTATAGAAGCTGAAGCAGAGGTAGAGGAAGAGCAGGTACACTGGCCTAGCACGTGTGTCTGGGAGCTGTGGGGACAGCTTCACACAGGGCAGGCTGCGGAAGCTGAGCTGGCTCCAGCATCAAGCAGGGAAAGCGGTGAGCTGGGTGCATTGGTATTAATTGTGCAGCTGCGGGTGGTTAAGCAGCAAAGCCCATAAGTCCCTGTGACTCTCTGAAGGTGTCAGGGCTTTCAGGTGTGCTGAGGAGCAGAGCAGGAGCAGGATGGGAACATTGGGCTGTTGGCTGGAGCTCCTGTTGGCCCTGTACCCCAAGTGCCAGGATAAGATGTGAGTTAAGCCACAGTTGTTGGATTTCCCCTCTCTGGAGGGGGTGGGGGGGAAGGGGGTGTTTGTCACAGCAACTGTGGTGACATTGCCTTGGGATGGGGGTTTCCTGGGCAGAAGTGGGCTGTGTTGGCTGGGAGATGAGAGCTGGTTTCTGAGGCTCGCTTGGAGCAGGGAGCGTCTCTGGGCAGGAGGGTGGCTGTGCTATGGTGTGCCCTGGCAGGGTCTCCCCAGGCTGCAATGCCACGGTCACAGCAAGCTTGGGGACCTCCAGGTGAGGTACCTCCCCAGCAGCTGGCAGACATATGCTTTGTGGAAAACAGTAGGACCCTGGTGCTGCAGGACCTTGAGGTGGGGGAAAGGATTGTCTTGGGCTTAACTGAGACCAAATGGCTTCATGGTGGAGCATCCAGATTGGGGAACTTAAAGCAGGGGATGAGACCCTGCAGGCTTCCCTGTCAGCCAGGGTGCTTCTGTGCCTTGGGTATAAAACCAGGTGGAAGGTCCCATGGTGGCACTGGGAGAAGGTGCTTGGCCCTCAGAGATGGCAGGACAGGCCTGTCACTGCTCTGGATGGGTAGATGTTATGTGTGGCACCAGCTGTGGATTGCGCAGGAGAGGTCTCGGAGCACGTGTCATGCTTAGCTCCTGTCCCGGCACGCTGTGGGCTGGGTTCTGGCTGGTGGAGATACGTCTGTGACGTGTTTAGGGCTGGCGCTTTGTGGAAGGGCTGACTGGGGTGGCTTGGCCATGGAGAATGCCTGCAGACCTTCTAGGACAATGTTGTGTTGGGTGATGTGGGGGGGAAGATGCCTTTTACCTTCCAGACTCCTGACTCAACCCCAAACCAGCCTAAAAGAAGATTCCTTTGAGGTCCCTGAGCAGGTCCATGGCCCACAGACCAAACCCAGTGGGCAGCTGTTATCTCCAGCTCCCTCTTTGCATGGCCAATGCTGTAGTTTGTGCTTTGCAGGAGCAGCCAGGCTTTCCTGGCTGGATGCAGGTATTCCTTGGGAAGTGCAGGATGCCTTCCCACACACCGCATCACTAGGAACTTTAAACCACCATTCCCGTATACCATATGTGATTCTCTTTATGTACTGACTAGGGGTGTCCAGGCTCCAGACCTGTGCTCACTGTGTATGAAATCACGTGCCAGTGGTGATTTAATTAGCCAGCTCCTTGGGATCTTGCCACAGGGCACGTGGGACCAGGCCTCTTTATTTCCCCCTGCTTCCAGCTCTGAACGACTCCCGTCTTTCCCTTAATGAGGTGTGCTGCACTGGGACAGACCTCTTGGCTGAAAGGGTCTAATTGCTGGAGTAAGGATGAAATAGCCATTAGAGTGTTTGCTGCTAATTAATTATTGCTTCTCGCTGCTCAGAAATGGGAAGGGTTCAATTGCGATGTAACAGGCTTACCAGTCCTAATAACTCCTGTTTGCAGCTCTGGGGAGCTGAAGGCTGATGGGTGCTTGCTGCTTGTAGCGCCGGTCTTCTGGGGATGTGAGGAGGGCTGAGCCCCCGTCTGTGTCACACCTTTGCTTTAGTGAAGTCTTGTGGTTTCGTGCTCATCCCAAATGTTTTCAGTTGGTTTAAAATGGATGATGTCTGCCTAACCAGTCAAACATCGCACTCTAGGAAATATCAAAGAACTAATTAACCTGCCAGACTCTTAACAACATTACAAAAAGATTTCTTGTAACTAAATACAGGACGTATCTGCTGTCTACTCATAAATACATAAAAATGTGCTCATTTTTAATTTGGAAAAGGTGGAAAGCTGGTGGGGAGAAAAGGAGAAATCTGGGTGTCCAACTGGAGGACGGATGGTTGACAACCCAGCGACAGTGATTTATCGCCGGGTAATTTTCCAGCTGCCGTAGTTTGTGTTAGTGCAAATGAGAATTGATGGCAGTTTGAGTTAATAGCTGATGCAGTGAGGAGCTGGCACATGGCAGCTTTGATCTCCTCTGTCACGGGAGCAGCCGCTTCTCAAACCACCCAGGCTCGGCTGCCGAAACCTGGAGGAGTGGGTGGGCTCCGGCCATGTGAAGGGATGGGTGGTGGGGAGAAGGGGGGAATGCCAATGCACGCAGCCTGAGTAACAAG
>NW_010131599.1:0-7958 GCF_000699245.1 Pterocles gutturalis | reverse complement strand
TCAGGGGAAAAAAATGGATTTAAATTGTCCGCAAAACGTGTTCCTCCTTTGAGACGCTGCTGGTTTTTTTTTCTGAGAGCTAACAGGCTCTGACCTCTCCCGGGCATGTCGAGGTCCTGAGAAGTGCTGTGTCCTGCTTGCCAGTGGTGCAGATACAGCTGCCTGCCCCTGCTGCCCTCGGACAGGCACGTCCTCAGAGCTCTGGGTGCTGCATCACTCAGTGAGACCCGGATGGGAGTCCCCAGAGTCTCGGTCTGCTGTAGCTCGCATCCCGGATGGATGTGAAGGTAGCTCTGTTCCCTGCCGCTCGCGTCCACGTAGTGGGTTAGGTTGTGATGCAGGGTGGGTGCTGAGGTTTGGATCCTGCACTGCTCCTGACAGCGCCAGGCAGGAGCCTCTGGGGACAGGAGCCTGCTCCAGGCCAAGGCAAGAGGTGTTTGGAGCAGAGGACCCAGACATCTGCTGTACAGAAAGGGGGGTTTGTCTGCCAGGAGCAGGGCAGAAGAGCCCAGCTTGGGCTCAGGCTCAGCCGTGCTGCTGCAGGAGGCTGACGCTAGAGCTCGTGGCCACTGTCCTGCAGCCTGCCCCATCCCCTCAGCCAGGCAGGGGGGTCCTTGCCCCTGGTTTCTTGGGCTGGTACAATCAGCCCCTTTTCCCCCTTAGGCCAGGGTGACGGTGCCACCACAGCAGAGGTCCCTGGCAGGAGAGGACTGAGGCATCCAGGTGCCATTGTTGCTGACAGCACTGGCTCCTCTGTCTCCACAGGAGATCATTGATCTGACCGGTGAGGACACAAGCCCAGGCCCAGTGCCATGGAGCAGCCCCATCTTCATCGACCTGACGGAGGACTCATGCAGCCCTCCCCACACCACCAGCTGGGATGAGCAGGACCCCAGGCAGGCACCTGCTGCACTGGCAGCACACACATCCCATCCCCGGCTCTGCTCCACCACAACGCAAGAAACGGAGGCAATACCCGGGCCAAGCCCTGCAGTACCCTCCTGTGGTGCTCCCACGGAGGCCAGTGCCACCACAGACATGACAGAAAAGCCAGAGAACCGGAGTTGCTTCTCTCCCATCTCCAGCCACCACAGCTCTTCCAGCAGCTTGGAGCAGAACTGCAGCACTACCACTTTTAACAGTGACTTGGGCTCCCTGGCCAGCATGCAGCTGGACTCAGAACTGCTGTCACTGTCCCTGTCCTCCTCCAGCCTGGAGAGCAGCAGCAGCAGCTGGAGAACCGGTGGCCCAGAGGAAGAGACTCTCCACTTCTGCCAGCAAAGGGAGCTGCCCCCGAGGCTAAGCCCTGCCACAACCATCCCCGCAATCCCAGGGAGGACCCAAGGGCCTTTGCCAGAAGCAAGTAGCTTACTGCCACACGAAGCAATCCAGCCAGTGACCCCATGCAGGACCAAGGCTCACACCAAGGCCTGGCTGAACAAACTGCACTATTTCAGGAGGACCGGAATCCTTCACCTCTTTCTCCAAGGCGTAGCACCCAACAGGGAAACAGAGCAGGTAAATGGGGTTCAGAGCAGCTGCTGCCAAGCCCAGCCAGAGCCTGCTCAGAGCAGCCCCTGCAGTGGAGGATAGAGCAGGGGCAACTCCTGCTCCACTTCCACTTTTTTTGGGGGGAAATTTTGACAGGCAGTTGGGATCTCTGGTTATTGCAGTTCCCTTCATGACGGGCCCCACATCACAGCTGGGTTCCTCTGTGCTGGGGAGAGCTGGCTTTCACCCATTGCCTTGCTTTGCACACAGCAGAAACCTGAGCTCATCCCCAAAGGGAAGCTGAGCATGGTGCACACCACCATGGAGGAGAACTTCCTGGAGGGCACCCTGCATTTCCTGAGTGAGTTCGTCTCCTGCCAGCACCATCCCCCCAAAGAAATAGTCTCCCACCTGATCACACAGATCCTGTTGAACCCCCACCAAGGGGAGATCCTGAAGGACACCTACATGCTGCTGATGAAGATACAAATGTACGTGTTCCCTTTGCCCCGGTGCCCTGTGGCTGACTGGGTGTTCCTGGGGGCCTGCCCAGCATCAAGGTTATTCTCTGTGGTCCTCACCCACAGAACAGGGAGCGATTTCCCCTGTAACGCAGGATGATCCTCCTGTTATCACACAGGAACATCCTGGGCTGTCGGAGGGTGGATCAAGGACAGCCTGTGAGAGCAGGGAGCCCTTTAGGACAGAGGAATGTGTTTGCCTTGCTCCTGAAGTGCAAATCTCATTCTTCACTGCTTCAACACAGCAGAAATGCCTTTCCTGGGCTGGAGGCAGCTGGAGCAGTTCCCCCAGTGCCCTCAGGGTTCCCACAGAGAGGCACAGACCCAGGAATCCTGGGCCTCTCCCTGGAGTACAGCCCCGGTCAGGTGCTTCCAAAAAATGAACATGGTCAGGGGAGGAGAAAGGGGGAGGGTGAAGCTGGAGGGGAGAAGGCAGGGCAGGCCCGTGAGCAAGTGGGGCTGGGAAGGGCTGGGGAAGGCAGGAGCTGCCATGCACAAATTGAGCACAAACAGACAGTGCTGTCCTTGCAGGCTCCACCCAGCCAATGCCACCACAGTGGGATGGGACTGGACGCTGCTGAAATATGTCATGGAGGACCAGGTACTTGGCACAGGGTGCATCACATGGGGCAGGGATCGTCCAGTACGCGGTGCCTGAGGGTACGCATTGTCCCCAGGGCCTCACGTGGCCGTGCTCTGCTGCAGAATGGGCCAGCCCAACATGCAGCGTTATTGCAGCCGCTGAGGGCAGCAAGTGCCAGTCGGCTATCCCACATTTATCCGCAGTGCTCCCTACCCTGCTGCACAGATGTGGGCAGGTTGTCTCACATGTAGAAGGCACAGCAACAGATAAAGCCTCTGTGGGTCACAGCCCTGGTGCAATAGTAGAACAGGTCCAGCAACACCCCTAGGGCATTGCCTCAGCCAGACAGCCCCTCCTGGAGCTACTGCTCAGTCATGTACATCAGCCAATTCCCAAGACAGCCAGATTCCTTCATGCTCATTGCCCTGTGGCTCCACCAGGCTCATGCCATCTTCATCTGCCCTCAGGAGAAGCCCCCTGGCCGCCTCCTCTTCCTGCAGTATGTGGTGCAGACCCTGGAGGATGACTTCCAGCAGAACCTGAGGTTGCACATGCTGCAGAAGTCGATTGCCAAGGAAGTGCTTTCATGCGACAGGTGCTTCAACAATGTCAAGTAAGGGACACCTCCTCCTCTCCTATTCTCTAACCAGATGCTGAGAGGCAGGGGCTCAGGAAACACTTGCCAAGACTCCAGGTGAGACTTTAATACTTTCCAGGAAACAAGCTTGGGAGACAGAGGAAAGTGTAGGGCCCAAGTATAATGAACAGCAGCAGGTTTACAAAAGCAAACCACCGAAGATGATGCAAGGCACTTCCAGCCACAACCTAACAGGCTTTCCCCAGGAATGGGATCAGATTCGCATTGCTCAGGACAGCACTGAGAAGGAGACAGTCCTGTTGACAAGCTTATAAATGTGCTGCTCAACAGAGCTACTCCCTAACCTGTCCAAGTAGGTGGGATGTATTCTTCATCCTCGGGGTCTTTCCTCAAGCTCCAAGCGGATCTAGAGGTCAGAATGCAGCAAAACCAGGCCCCTCCCCACTAAAGTTCCTGTTTCTGTCTCCAGGGAGGTGGTTGTATGGTTGGTCGCAGCAGTTACAGGAGTCGGATTCTCCCAGCCCTGGGAGCAGCCGCAAGAAACTACATCCTCTTCAGCAGAATCAAGGGCTGAACACAACTCATCTGAACCATGGCTGGCCAGCAAGGACCAGGCAGAGGTGGCTCCACCAGCTTTCTTTGCCCAGAAGTAAGCTCCAGAAGTTCTGACTCCCTGCTGACATTATCATGGGGTCTAAGTCAGGGAGAAGCCAGAGCCTCCCCCTGTTAGGCCAGGGAAGCCAGGCTGTACCTGTGACCAGTTTTCCTGGTTCTTCTTTGGGGTAGACATAGACTTGGTGAGCCAGAGACTTCCTCAGCTGGTAGGAAACTGGGTCAGTAAGCATCTTCCTCTTGCATGTAATATAAGGCTGGAGCTCTTGGCCCACAGTCCAGACTGCCCCGTGATGCTCCACCAACACTCAGTACAGCTGCCGAGACCTCCTGAGGGCCCATCTGGGCATTAGCTCTGCTTCCAAGAGCATCAGAATCAAAAGCCACAGAGAGACACCAAATCTAGCCTGCTACGTTCCCCTACGTCCCTCACTGCAAGGCACAAGGCTGAACTAGGTGCCACCCCACTGCTTTACTTTGCAAGCCAAGGGGTGGTGTCTCCCAGTGCTGACTGTTTCTCTAACTCAGGGTGATACTCCTGCTCCAGCGGATGTTGTCCATCGCAGTGGAAGTGGACAAATCTCCCACCTGCAGCTCCTGTAAGATCGCAGACGTGATATTCCCATTTATATTGAATATTCCCCTGAGGAGTCAAAGGTGAGACAAATATGTGCAAGGCAGCATCTACCTGTGTGAGCAATGTCTTATTCCCGATTTACATGCAAGTCTGGATGGATAAAGTACCAGAGGGTATAGAATGACAGGCTCATTTGTGACCCAGCCAGCATGAGCATGGCTGTATCTTCATGGAGATACAACATCACCAGCTGAATGCACCTACCCAGCTGGTGTGTTGCTGACAACCTTGATTCTCCCACTTGTTAAAGTTGCAGGACCTTGAAACTGTAAAGAGGATCTGAAAAGCAGCACTCTCCATCAGCCGAGTCCAGTAGTGGCAAACACTTCACTGATTCCCAGGGGCAACTGGGCAGCTAGCTCATCAGAAATATGATGCAGTTCCTACAGCTTTGCCTTGACATCCTTTTGTTTGCTTCTCTGAGAAATTCAGTATCTGAAGCCAAAGCACAAGGGCCTGACTGGTTCTAGTGTAGACATGAGACCACTACACCCACAGACATTTCAAACCCGTGTTTGCCAGCCCCAGCAAGAAGCTTTTTCAGAGCCTTTTAGCAGAACTCCCTCTGAGCGCACTCCAGGTCTAATCAAGCCAAACTGACTCTATCCAAGCTGTCGCTCTTCCCAGGACAGATCTAGATCCAGCTGGCCACTGACCCCACTTCACACTTGCTTGGCCATGCTCCCTGTGAGTCAGCAGCAATGGGTAACTTCTGCACAGGCTGCTGGGCAGGGTGAAGGGAAGCAGCTAAGCCTGCTTCACAGACCGTGCCGACCTTGAGTGGCACAGCTCAGACCCAAGGATGTAAATGTACCTGTAGCCGAGCTGCATGACAAAGGTGTCTTTATCACATCTGGTGGTTTTCCTTCCACTGTGCTGCCGGGCAGCCCCTGCAGTCACCACACACCTGCACCAGATCAGCAGCAGGACACCAGGAACATGCTGGAACAGTTGTCCCTGCTCAGGCTGTGCTGTCTCCCCTAAAGTAAATCCCTTTTGTCTTCCAGGGAAGCTTTCTTAAACACCATGGATAGCCAGCTCCTGCGCTGCAAACTGCTAGAGCTGTTGTTCCAGCACAGTTGTGATGTGCCGACGACCTTGCCGTTGTCTCTGGCGAAGATCCTGTATTTCCTGAGCCACTCGTCTGTGCTGCTGCAGTACCAAGTATCCAGTCCAACCTCTCCTTTGCCTTGTTTTCTCCTGACAAAACCTCTTCTAATAACCAAATACTGTCTCCTTTCATAGGCTGAAACAGCAACATGGCAAAAATGGGATGAGATGCTGCAGTACTTGAGTTTGCTGCTGCTGAGTTACCAAAATGTAATACTGGGTGAGCAGCTTGCTCTGACCTTAATAAGCACTATCCCAAGAGGCTCTGGTAGAACAGCCAAAGTACCCTTCCTCCTCTCTTCTCATCACTCTTGAACTCACAGCCATTGAGTCATAGAAAGATAATGCACCTCCATCCATGCTAGTAACTATTCCCTGCAGTCAGAGCAAAAAAACTGATGTTGCATCAAGCAGAGCACCCAACTTATTTTGCCTAGTTCAGCCCCTAAAAAATAGCCTGCTTCCTAAAGGATCAGTCCCAGCACGGGGAAGCACACAAGCAGGTCCTTTCTACCTACTATTGTCTAGACAAGTTGCACACACAGTGGGTGGAAGAATAGGGTGGTTTAGGAACAAAACCAGAAGTCAAAGGGATGGTAAAGCCAGGACACACTCAGCACTTAGGAAACTGGGCAGGGAGCACCACCCACAGTAGCAATGGAAAGAACAATATTTCTGACCCCAGGAAAGTGGCACAGTCACAAAATACTCCCGAAAGTCATTTTACCAGAAAATTCCTAAAGTCTCTTCCCAACTTCAGCTGCTTTAGCCCAGCGAGGAATGCAGAGGAACCCACCATCACATGCACAGAGTCTTATTCTCCCTGAAGCCCTAGACAATCACTGTTAAGCTCTTTGGAGACTCCCCTTTGCAGCTGGACAGCTGTCCAGTCTGCTGCTAGCACAGGAGAAAACTGATGCTACAAGCCCTGCCTGCTCCCCATTTCCTGGGCTCAATCCAGGTGCAGACTGGAGGGGCAATTCCTTTTCCACCAGGCTAGTCTCATGCAGAAGCATCAAAGATAACCATGAGAGGGTCAGCACAGTCCCCAGCCACTCCTCACCCCGTGCAGCGCTGCCTGCAACATACTGTGATCTGTCCCTGAACAGGTCAGTCTGTGTGTTGCCTCTCCCCACCAGCATTTCTTCTTGCAGAACACTTGCGGAGCTCACTCAGTGACCGGATGGACTTGATCATTCAGAAAGCCAAGCCCAAGCTCCAGGATGACGATGACATCAGCCACCTGGAGGTCCAACTGAAGATCGAGGACTTCATCAGCCAAATGAAGCAGGTCCTGGGGCAGCCTGTTCCCCTGCAGATCATGGACAAATTGTGCATGCTTCGGGAGTTGTTCCTCATTGTCACTGCTACATGGAGAGACAACCACTGCAGCGGGGGCACAAAGAGCTTCATGTTTCCTCTATAGAAGCCCATCAAAACCCCCTCTCATGCTGCAGTCTCAAGTGTCATATGTCATGTGGGTTTGTCCATACATTTCTTTGGAAAAATATCTGCTTTACATGGTCTCAGAAATTCCTTACAAAGTTGCCTTATTCTGCAGTTTTACTAGGCACTTTGTACACTTTAAAAAAATAAATTATTTTTATATTTGCTGAGACTCTTTCATCCTGGTGCCAGCCCTGCCCAAAGGAAGTGCAGAGCTCTGACTGCCAGATGTACCTTGGGATAGCATTAGACTAACACAGCCATAAACTCTGACAATAGTTTGCACAGCAAGCAGAATGCTAGAATACCTGTTCACTATTTAGGAAAAAATTTCAATTTTTTGAAAAAAAAACAAAACAAAACAAAAACACAGGTGTGGGGTGCAGTGAGGGCATTCACAGTGCAGAGATCCCCAAGCCATGCTGGTCAGTCCTCAGGAGAAGAACATTTCTGCTCCACATCAAATAAATGTACGACTTTGCCCAAGGTGATTAGGATGTCAAGAGGTAGGACTGATAGCAGTGTCAGCTGAAAAGGCTGTGCGTCCTCCAGAACACACTGCAGTGTCTGCAGGGCAGCCAAGCCTGTGGGTTATAATGAATACTGAATTCAAGTCCACTGCCATCAACTCAAATCACAGCAGAGGTCAGAGAGCAATTAGGCATTTCTATAGAAGGTCTTGTCAAACAGTTCAGAAGCAACAGATGTTGGGAGGGGGAGAAAGACTCCTCCTGTAGCTGCCCACCACCCCTTGATCTGCCCCTGTGGGGAGTAAACCCTCGGCAGGGTCATAATGAGGAGACCAGAACCTAGGAGCGCCGAGCAGGCTGCTGCTGCAGGTCATGGTTATACAGCTGCTTGCTCACCCTCCCGTCTTGGGGAATGGGGGAAGAGAATTGGAAGGGCGAAGGTAAGGAGCATCACAGGTGATAGAAGAACAATTTAATAATTGAAATAAAA
>NW_010131598.1:0-21766 GCF_000699245.1 Pterocles gutturalis | reverse complement strand
AGCCAACCGCGTCCTGGGCGGCATCAAAAGAAGCATTATCAGCAGGTTGCAGGAGGTGATTCTCCCCCTCTACTCTGCTCTCGTAAGACTGGAGTACTGCATTCAGCTCTGGGTCCCCCAACACGAGAAGGACATGGACCTGTTGGAGCAAGTCCAGAGGAGGGCCAGGAAATTGGTCAGAGGGCTGGAGCACCTTCCCTATGAGGACAGGCTGAGAGAATTGGGGTTGTTCAGCCTGGAGAAAAGAAGGCTCCGAGGAGACTTAATAGCATAAACAAGTCTTTTCAAATTCCAGTTCTTGGAGGGTAAAGTGCTCCTGGCTCAGACCCTTCCTGCAGAGACCACAGGGTCATTTTTGGAGGTTACCATCTGCGCAGCCCTGTCAGGCTGGATGGATATTAGGCCACAGTTCAGCACACTACTTTGAAAATTCAGTATGTGTATGCTTTATGTGCGTAAGTGCTTTGCTAAACCAGGGTACGTTTGCATGGCTCTCACATTCAAGGCAAGCTGAGCCCCAGACCTCCCGGCAAAGTCCCAAAAGGCAAAGGCATTGGTGACAAGGAGACAAATGCTTCCCAGGGCTCACTGCTTTCCCTGATGACCTTGCAGGACTGACCTTTTTTTTTTTTTTTTTTCCCTCAAGGAATAGGTGTGCAGACTTTTCAGCAAGCTGGCAGTTCATCAGAGGAAGTCTGCATGTGGCAGTGCTCCTCCCTACACCACAAGGAGGGGAAAGAAGGTAGTCATTCTGCCCACACACAGCTGAGAGACAGAGCAAGATAGCTGCAAAGAGTAGACTGCTACCGCTGCACCAGTATGATACCAAGTTACCTGCAAGCCACCTGCGAAGGAGTTACATGCAGATGGGTGTCCTAGCAGGCTCCTGTCCTCATGGCTGCCTCATGGTCTGTGCTGCTTAGCAGGTCTCATCAGCCATCTGTGGGCTGAAGATGGGTGGAATCCCCCTGTCCTTTTGCTTATTGGTTGCTAATTTGCTTATTTAAAGGGATATTTCAGGTTTGGGCTAGAGTCAAGACAAAACCCAATTTGATGGACATTAGGATTTAAGATGAAGAACACCCAGAGCATAGAAGACTTGACACTGGTCAGGGATGCAGTGAAAGAGGAATGCTGGCAGGAAGCGAGGAGGAGAATCCAACTGCAGCTTGGGCAAAAGCAAAGAGAAAAATCACAGCAGGCTGCTGCCATCCAGGGCTGCAGAGCTCCCACCTCTCGCAGAACCAGCAAGGAGAAGAGCATGTTTCACAACTGTGAAAAGCCACAAGTCTCTTCTGGAAATATCAATGCATCTCCTGGCTGCAGCACAGAGATTGCTTTCAGAGAGATATCCCAACATCTCACAGTATCAAATTTCATTTTGCTAGGGTTTTTTTCCCCTTTTTATGGACTATTGGAGCAGTTAAGAACTTCACCTCAGCTCAAAATTGTCTGTAAACAGGAAAAAACCAAGCAAAGTTCCAGCTGCATTTTATTCTGTATCTGCAAGCAAAGTGTTACAAGGAAAATAAAGACGTGCAGAAAGCTCATCTCGCTATTGACAGTGGAAGCCTCTGAGGCATTTCAAGTGCTTCATAGATTGCAGTTAACTCAAGCAGGGAAAGTTAACAATAAAACTGTAGCATGGAAATGCTAAAAGTGCCAAACTCCACACAAAAATGGACAGGAGAGGAATTAACACAGCAGGCTATACAGGGAGCTCACATAAGCTTGCTGTTCCTACTGCAATGCTTGTTCTAACCAGATGAAGAAGAGACACAAACATTCCTTGAAACTGTGAACTGGAAAGGTGAAATCTATTCGTAATTTAGTTGCTTAAATCAGTAATCTTTGTAAAGATGTCCAATGAGCATGGAGAACATTGTTAAAAAAAATTCAAGACACCAAAGGTGTCAATGACAGTGCTGGGTGCTCTGAGGAGGCAAAGAGAGCAAAGATGGGACTCTGCAGGGCCAGGCTGTGCCCACACTCATGTGTGGCAGAACCACGCATGCTAGAGCGGGACTTTGCAGCAAGCCAGGACTGAGACGCCAGTGCACATTGCTGTACCTCTCCATCTCCTTTTGTCACAGGGACAGTGGTGAAGTGGTAATGTGTCTTTCAGCTCAAGCTGTGCCATTTCTCAGGAAAAGCAGTGAAGGTGGTGATTTGGTGAATCAGCAGTCTACACTCCACTGGGGCACCAAGGAAAGGGAGATCTTTAGTCTCCATAGGCACCTACCTCTCTTTGCTGACTTGATAGACCACTTGCATAGTTCAGGAGTGCTTCAGTAGGCATGTAAAACAAAGCAGTGGATGAGATGCCTTTGACAGGCACCCAAAAGATAATACACTCAGTTTAGGAAGGAGGAATAGGGGTACAAAACAATTCCTGCCCTTTTTTATAAGACAAGTTAGCTGAAAATGGATACAAGTCTTCAATGGAAACCACACAAAACAAGCTCCAGAAAGTAGAGAATATTTTTTTCCAGCAGAAACATAGGGTTTGGAAATGGAATGAAAACCTGGAGGAAGTAGTTGCAAACATGTGCTCTAGAACAGTATTCTCCATACTTTTGGCTGTGCTATGTACAAATTTGTACGTTGCCTTTCCTGCCCACCTAGAAACAACCCTGGCAAACCTCAAAGGAACACCTTGCCCCAGTCCAGAAACAACAGCTATAGAGCATTTGATGAAGTTGTCATAGAAAAGAGTCCAGAATTAAAACTTGCAAATGTGAAAAATAACCTAAGAAGTCTCAGAAAAGTGACAGGCCAACACTACTGTGAAGAAGCAGAAAGTGATGAAGTGCTTGCCCATTCTTCCAGGAAAACAGGTGTCTATAGGATTCCTCTGCCTTCCAAAGGAGAGCTCTCATGTCTAGACAGAGCTCTGCTTAGAGACACCCAGATGCTAACCCCCCAGGTGACACAGGAAATTATGTTTAAAAAAATGTTAGGAACTAATACAGAGACCTAAAAGTCGAAGATAAGGGTCTTGTGGATATTAACACTTATGAAATCCACTGGTCCCTTGGAAAAAAGATGAAAGCATAGATTACTATTTTTTTAATTCTTTGGGAAAAGCATATAGTTTTTCTAAGCTGTTTAATTTGTTCCCTTGAGAGAATTTTAGTAGTGGATATACAGTCCAAAAGACTTGTGTTTGTGTCAAGTTCATTATCTGTTGATGCGTCTGATATATTGTTTAACGATTTAATGGCATGAATTCTGCAGTGAAGCAGAGCTTTGGACATGAAACCTGCGGTCTGTACCGCATCAACCCCACGGACTAGTAGAAATGGAGTAAGAATAAAGCACCAAGTAAAACAAGGCAAACTCAAACACAGATCCATATTGAATGTAGTAGAATTAGAGTATGTTGCCAGCAAAATACACATGACCATAAGATGATGGTTTATTTAACAGAAAACTGAGGATCAGAATGCCTACAGTGTCAGAAATGTATATCAGAGGAAGTGGGATGTGCAAGCATATAAGGAAACAGATAAGGCCAATCAAGGGATTATTTGGGGTCAAAGGAAGGAGTGACAACAGCCCAGGTACAACTGGGGATGGAAACTAATGCTTGCAGAAATGTGGCTGTTTGGAGAAGTTGTCCAGCCTGCTGGGACATATAGCAATGGACAAGACTTCTCCTCCTGGAGAGGATGTCTTCAGAGTGAGTTGGATCTGCTCCCGTACCCAAGGGCTCGCAGGAGCCCTTTTGGGGCAGGCTAAGGACAGGGTGCTGGACTGACTGGCTTCAGCACTTTTTTGTGAAGGGAGACCCAAAGGTTCACGTGGCTGTGGAAAGCACCTCAAAGGTTACTGAATGCTGCCCATGACCTTGACAAGCAGTCTGTCTATGCAAGCTTGGCAGGAGGTGGGATACGGCAGATATGGTGTTAGGAAACAGTAACTCCAGGGGACACAGACTTGGAGATGAGAAGGGAAGGGCACAAGATGCCCAGTATTTGCACCCACCATGGCACCCTCCAGCACAGCCATGGTGCAGCGGGTCTGGGGGGTCCCCATGGGGCTCAGGGCTGGGCCTGTCAGCCAGGGCCTGTCCCACTCCCAGCTGGCTGCAGGACAGCCGGGGGGCACCAGGGCAGCCCCAGCCCTGGGCATCGGGCACCTCCCAGGGGATGGGGCCAAGGCTCAGCTGGTATGTGGGCCTGTGGGTGGGCCTGGCTCAGCAGGGCCCATGGCTGGGCAGGCCAGGGCTGTGGGGAGCTGTGGCATTGCTGCATGGGCTGACAGCCCCGGGGGGATGACATGGGGTCCTAGGCTGTGGGCAGGGTAAGGGGAGCCCCAGGCAGGTGGGCAGGACCAGGAAGGGCTGGTGGTGCCCACAGGGCCTGGCACAGCGAGGTCCAAGAGACCTCTTCAGTGGACCACCTAAGTGACTCCTTTTCTTCTTCCCATATAAGATTATGCTGCTGTATGCAACATTAGACAGGAAAGGTACAGTCTAACCACATTTTTATTTACTCTTTATTTGGCATTCGAGCAGTTGGGTTGAACAAAATCTGGAGGGGAGCCTGAGGTTTCCGGTCCCTCTTCTCAGGACTCATGTTGCCAGCTCTGCTGTTCCAGGCAAACTAGCCCAAGTCAGAAGCCTGTTGGTGCTTTCAGATCCTTAAAATCTTTAGAGCAGTGATCATTTCTTGTGGGTTTCCCAATAAGATAAAATACCAAGGACAAGTCAAACAGCAAAGCATGAACTATTTTATTTCTCCCCACTTTCTATTGCTAAAAGAGCATGAGAAGCACTTGAGGGCAGTTTGCAGAGTGCATCTACCATCCAAGATGACAAGTAGGTTAATTGGAATGAAGGAAAATGTGACCCTTGACTACAACTGCCCCTTAAGGTTATTGAGTTTAATGTTGTTGTTATTGTGTTCTGCAACATCGTGAGGCAAAACACAGCGACAGGCTCTTCCCAGCACAGGAGCTGCTCTTAACAAATGGAGCTGCACTGAATGACTTGGATTAAATTTGACTAAATCTTGCCCCAAGATTTTTTAGAAAATCCTGTAGCACTCACCAATATTTTAGGAGTGACAATGCTGCGTGTCCAGCTCAGTGCACATGGGCTATAAGGGAGCAATGCCATACGCATCTTGCAGGCAGAAGAATGTGTGGATCACCTGCCATTTCTGTTTCTGGCTGTGCGTGCAAAAGAATCAGCTGTGACTTTGTGTGAATCTGAAGGGGGAAAACAGTATTTTTTCTTTTTTTTCAAAGAGGGAGAAGGCATTGAAAGAAAATGTGTGCAAATTAATGATAAAGAGTGGTGATTTTTAGTCTAATTCACTTGAATGTTCTGCTCTGTTGAATGCAGACAGTCTCTATGGAAATTCAGACAGTAAGATCTGGGCCTACATGCATTCAAATTTGAGTTGACCTCGTTGCAGCTCAACGTTAAAAGCTGTTACTAACATGGCTAGAGCTTATTCTCATAAATTGGCCCTTCAGTTTCTATGGGACTGCTCCATGGAACCAGGTTTTGAAGGAGGAAATGAGTTGCACTCACAGCATCGGGGTTTCCTGCATGCCTAGCTGGGAAGCATGTGGAGATGCCAGCAAGCACACAGCAGATTTTGCTCCCTGACTGATGTCCCTTGGAGGCTGATGCCTCCTTCCCTCCTCTTTTGCCCCCACGCAGCACTGGCTTGATGCTTGGCAGAGGAGGATGGTGGGTGGTAGGATCCCACTGCTGTTGCCCCAAGACCTGAGCAAGACCCACTTCATCTTGTCATTGAGGCACGTTCTTGTCTGTATATTGAAGATCACTAGGAGCCAGGTACCAGTGGAAGGAGCCCCTGCCTGGAAATGCCTCCCTGAGGCAAAGGGTCTGGGCAAGAGCATAGCTGTAGACAGAAGGGCCTTGTGCAGGGTCATAATACTCCCAGGAAAAGCCCAAACTGTGGAAAATTGTAAGAAAGGCAGTGTTGGCAAGAAGAAGAGAGAAAACCATGGTCTGAGCTGCTCCTGAGATCAGCCGGTCTGTGTATGCCAGACAGATCTGGAAGTGCTAGCAGGATTTTTTCCAGGCAAAGGCTATTTTTAGTTGGAGGATGTGAATAGTACTAGGATATAAAAGTAAAGAAATAAGGTCTCAAGAGTAAGCTGTGGGCAAAGCTGAAAAATATGTTTGTAAATAGAAACCAATCTACCTCACCTACGATCTCCTATATTGTACCTGCTATAGTGATCCTTAACTGAAACTGGAAAAAAAGATTGCTTGCCTCTGCGCAGGAGGTACTAGGAAAAAAGGCAGAAAGGAATTCTATCTGAAATAAGCATACCCATGAAGAACTGAGAGACGGACTTAAAAAGGGAAACATTGTCCTTGTTCCCTCTCCTTGTCACAAAACAGAATTGGCCCAAAACACAAGTTTTTATATATCCATTTGCATATTAGCTGTATTATTTCACAGTATACCAAATCTCTTCCATAGTTTCAGTTGTACAGGTGTCACCGGCTTCACTGGGAGCATGATTGGTATCCTGCCTCGGACTATCTGAACAATAAGGATTAAAGCCGTAAGTGTTCCTTAGACCCAAATCTGTTCTCTGGTAGCAGAGAAGGGTTTCAAAAGTCTTCAAAAGGTGAATTATTAAATGAGATGAAAGTATTTTTCAAGCTGTGGTAGAGGTTGATCTGGTAAACAGTGATTTGAATACTTTGAATCATCTGAACATTTTTGCATCTTTCTTGGGTTTCTTTGCGATTCATAAACCACTTTGATGAAGGGTGAAATTGCAGGGGAATATTAGCAAAAGTACCTGGGCACTTTCCGCCTCTTGAAATCTTACTGGAGATGCCTGCCTTACATCAATGTAGGCCTTAGGGGAACACACCAGTGATACTTATTTTTGACAGCTCTATGGAGAATAGTGAGTTTAAAAGCACAGTGTGATAAACTGTTCCTCTGTTGCTGGTGTGGGTTACCTGTTCTGCCTTCCTGTAGCTGTTTGTTACTCCATTACTCTCCTGGCTGCTAGTCACCCTGAGGCACACCAGCTTAGCTCACCAGATCAGCTCTGCTGGTGTGGCTTTGCCTGGTCACTCTCTAAGCTCATTCTGTTGAATGATCCCTTTTGATTTTATCAAAACCAAAACAAAACCCATTTATAGTAGGAGGAGGCTTTTAAACCTGGGGGTTAATGACACCATCAGAGGAATGCTTAACCCAGCAGAACTAATTTGGCATCAGTATCGGACAGTGACTGGAGTAAAATAATGACTGAACTCATATCACTAGTTTGTCTGTCTGGCATCCTGCATATTGTGGATACTACTAGTGAACTAGTTCTTGAACCAGTTTGTCCATTTGCCTTAGGATTGCTTTGCAAATACATGTCTGGCAGCTTTCCTACCTCATTGTTCCAATAGGCACTTTTTTTTTTTTTTTCATTCGATATTTGCAGTGTACAGAATGACTGGAAAAAACAAAGTGAAATAAACTGACTTTTGATGGTACATGAAGAAAGTGGAAAGGAAAGAAATGTTATTGTTCTTAGATAGACCTGAAAGTAATAGCATTGTACAGATAAATAAATCCTTGGAAACACATTAGCACTGTGATATTCCAGCTGGGACATGGAAATAACTTGTCTTGTTGGTACTCGTTTTCAGACAACAGAAATGAAATCATGTCTCCAGTACAGAAAGGTCAGCCAACAAGATTTTGCTAAACGCATCAAACTGTCCTCCCCACTGAGTAGATATCACTGGTGTGCACTGAAGTAATACAGGGGCTGATGGTGTTTTCACCCAAACAGCACAATGTGGCCAGAATAGAAGCTGAAGAAAAAATGCATTGATCTTTTAATTTCCTCTGTACTGAGAAGCAGGATTCCCTAGATGAAACTTAGCATGTATCTTTCTTTCCTCCCCCATCTTTTATCTGGCAAAAACTCTTAATGACTTTAGAGAGAAGCCACTGTTCCAGACAGCATCACCTGACAGTAACAAGACGCAGGAAAGTTTTCCAAGATTTCAGTTCAATATTTTTATTAAGCAATAAAATATAAGCCCAACCTGACTCGTCTCCTGAAACTAAGAAGAAAAAAATAATTCAGTACAAAATTGTGTATGGAGATCCTCACATTTTGAAACTGGTTCAAATCTACAACCATAATTGTCACAGAATCCACAGATTAGATGACATTTACAACAGATTTTAATTAAATTTACTTAATTTAGATATTTATCAGCCAGAATCAATTGGCACACTTTCTTCCAGCTTTTTTAAAGGTTAAAGGAGCAATATGTGTAATGAGGTCTTTAAGGGAATACAAATTGTGTCAGACTCGAATTATCCCGAAACCCAGAACTGTGCTGGAGGATTTGTAGAGCACTGGCAGAGGAGAAGGTGCCTCCTGCTCACTCTGCTGACACCAGAGTGCAGTGTCCGACCTTCACACGGGCTGCTCCTGCCCAGGTCAGAGCCTGTGGTGTGATCACAGCAGAGAGTTGTCTGGCTCCAGGATAATAATACCTTCACAGCTCCAGCCTCTCATGAATGCCACTCATGCCACTCGTACCACTGCTTCCAGGGGTCTTGAAGATACCATGAGGTAGCGGCTGAGGAAGATTTTATTAAAGACTCTTCAGGAGGCACTGAGCTGGGGCAAGACCTTCTGCAGTGTGGTGGAGTGGCAGTGATGAAAGAGTAGTGCAAGCCCAGCTGGCCAAGGAGATCCTTTGCATCTCTGGAATAGCTGAAATGTTTTGCTGACGTTGGGTTCGGGGAGAGGAGAACAAGGAAAGTAACGTACTGTTTTTCATCCCTAAGCTGAACACCAATCCTCTTCTTCCTTTAGATCACGTCTGCGCTCCGCGTATGCATCTACGGTGCCATTCAGCATGACACCACTCTTTTAAAAAGTACATGGTGAAGCCCGTCTTGGAAGAAACACAAGCCAGCACAAAGCAGAATGAAATGCACTACTCTGAAAAGGGCAATTACAGTGAAATTGCATATGAGAGTTGCAGATGGATGCAATATGTAGTTGAATGACTAACAAGGAAACACAGTAGATGGCCTCCTAACAGCACATGGACCATATGGTATAGCAAAACTTGGGGAATCGTTCTCATCAACGTGGCAGTTTTATAAACGCCAAGGTAAAAAAGCACATAAACTCCTTTGAAAATCCCACTCAGTGTCTCATCTCAAGCTAACAGATTTGTTCAAAGCTAGCCTTATGGGTTCAGACATTACAGTGCTGAATATGGCAAGAATAAGATAGGACAGAAGACTCCAGTGAAAGTCCATAGAAGATGGTAAAACTCTGCTAAATTCAGCATCACTGAATTCACTAAATCCAGTATCAGCACTGGTTAGATGTTGGTAAGTTATTTTTGCATTAGTTTTTACTTCGTCACACAATTTGGTGATAATAAGTTGCATCTAATAACATAGAACACTTAATTACCCTACATGCTAGAAATAATCAGCCCCGATTCTTTCTATCCAACTATATATTGCAATTATGCAGGAGCCTTCACCATAGATAACTCACATGTGTTTAAATGTTACAATTGTTGAAAACAAATACTCACATAATCTGTGCTGTCAGATACTGGGGAAGATGAAACTGACCATGGGAGAATTAGTGGCAAAGAATGACTGGAAGAAAGGGGGTCAGTGGTGAATCTCCTTTTGCATTACCCATCCACAGGTAAAATCAGCATTATTATTATTTTTTCACTGAGATTCTCAGAACTGGTTGTTGATCTGGGTCCTTCAGCAAAAAACATCTAAAGGGACGCTTGGAAGTGAGTCTGATTTAGATGCCTCTACTTGGGCATGCAAGCTAATTACTTTTGGTCCTGACCATATGTCTGCCACAGTTCTTTAAGTGTTGCTGTCTGATGGCAGAGTTCTCAGGTTGTATTGGAAGCTTCTTGTCAAAAGCTGTGGCTAAAAGATAAAAACCGTATCCTTGTGATGGGTTCAGCAACAGTACCAGGCATCTAGTCTTTGCTCAGTTTGTCACATGTCTTTGACAGTGTCAAAACCACTGCTCTGAAGTCTGAGGTCCTGAGCTCATTGTGCTTGTCTTATTTGATCCTGATTGTCTTAAACCATCTGACAAGGCACTGGGAAATGGAAACATGACATTTATTATTCTGCAGAATGAAGGATTTTAAGTTCTAACATATTTTTGGCAAAATGCAGTAAAAGAGTCACATTTAAGGATATAGCAGACAGCTCTTAAGCAATATGCTAACTTATTTCTTTCTGTCCAAACCGTAAGCTATATGACAGCTGCCTTTCTAATGAGAAAAATGCAGTAATCATTACTTGTATGTAGTGGTTGGCAACAGTTGTTTGAATTCTGGTGAGCATAGCTCTCTGATCTGTTTTTCTTCTGGTAGTTTACATACAGTTTCTAAAGTTTGCGTTGTTAGTCATACCTATATTTAGAACTTTCATTAGTGATGACTCAAGACAAGCAGAAAAAAAAAAAAAAAAAGAGAAAAGATATGACTGTGAAACTCTGTAGTGGTGAGAAAAGAAAGGTATCCTGAATTTCACTCTGTAGCAATGTGTGTAGTGAATTCAAATTGAAATTAATTTAAGCAGTCAAAAATGTTTTTAAAATAATTGACAGCACAGAGAAACTAATTTATAAGCTGATTTTTATATGCTGATTTTTGCTTTAATTGCTCTAAGTACTTTCTTTCCCTGATTGAAAAGGAGCTAGGGTAGCTTAAGGCAAATGTATTCAGTTATTTACTTTAAGTAAACAGCTCTGATTTCATTTGCCAGGTAGAAGGGGCAGGTGGGATGTTGGTTCAACTTTTTATCAGTGAAAGGACAGTAAGTCAAGTCAGGTTTTGCTGAATTGTTTTTTTGGCTTTTTTCTAGAATATATAGCATGAATATAGAAGAACATGTATATTCTTCTCTCCTGTTCTCCTGCATGCTCCTGACAGTGGCCTTTTCATGTTGGCATAGGAAGCCCAGGAAACTTCATGCTGACTGGGGCCTTTGCTATTGCAGTCCCGGATAGCACAGCGATGTTCGATTAGAATGAACTGATGCATATGGATCTCTATGGTGATAGCAAAGAAAATGTAGGCAGCATGGCATGGCTAGCTTTGGTTGGCCTGAGCCCTGGTTCATTGGGGGAAACTGGATACCCCTTCCAGAAAATTGCCTTTGCTCATTTTTGCCTTCCATTTCTTGGCTGGAACAGCACCCTGATCCTCTGGCATGAGGGTCTCCCTGCAGTCACACTGGCTGTCTCATCAAGAGCTGTGACCCTGCACAAATAAACAAAACACAGCTAACTTAAGAAGAGATTGCAAAGATCTCTCTTACAGCCTCATAGTCTTTGTGTAGCCACCTGGATCTTTCATAATCTGTAGTATTTCATATTAATAACCAATAAAGTATACAGAGTGTGTTTTTTTACAGAAACAAACCAACTTTGAAGAGAATAAAAAAAATTACTCTGAAAAGAACGGAACAGGCAAGGAGAGGAAAGAAAGATACCATGAAAAATACCATGTTTTCTTCATCTATATCTTAACAGCATCAAGGATAAATGGTGGTTAGTATGTGGATTACGTGAGATATTGGCCCAATTCTACCTCTGTCTTTATTCCAGTACTGCCCTTTGACATGCTCTGTGAAGGCGAGAATGCAAAGTTTCAGCTACTTTTCTAAAAAAAGGAGTTCCCCAATTTCTGCATTATTTTGAGGGTGAGATGTTGTGCATAATTAATCCAGTCAGTTGGATACTACAAGGTCACTCCTAGACATATTTCACATGAAAAGATGAATTTAGAGTTGATGTAAATTAGTGCAGCTTCAGTGAAGTCAATTGAATTATTCTTGCTCAGTTCAGGTCTTGTAGTCAGATTGCCTCTGGAATACGATGTACATCTTGTCTGCTGTCAGTAGAGAAGCTAATTTAATCTTGCTAGGAAATAAAGAAGAGAGGCCAAGCCTTCCTTTCCAAATGTAGGAAAAATGAATATGCATTTTGGGGGAACACTGAAGAACATTTAAATGCAAAAAAACCTGCAGAAAATGTCATGTCACTGATACAAGGAAAAAATGCATCTACTCCGACAGCTGATAACCCAGGAGCAGATAAGAGGGGCTGGAGGTGGTGGCTACCTGGAAGGCAGCGATATCTGGTGCTGGGCTTCACTCACAGAGAAAAGATGCAACAGAGGCCATTGAGTCCGTCTCTCTGGACAGAGAACTTCCAAACCTGGGAAGGGGAAGCTCAGCCAATCACTGACGTGATCACTAATGTGCTGGTGCACAATGGTGCAAGACTCAGTTGGCTTTTTTTGACCCAGAAAAGTATTTTTAGAAGTACACGCTCTCAGGCTTATCCATGATTTGTTCACACAGCTAGTTCAGTTTTCAGCCACTCTTCTCATAGCTGAGGACACTGAGTAAACTTGCAAAAACTCACAGTTTGCGTGAGGTGTTTGAAAATTAATCTCTGCAGATAAGTTCCTTTACTGAAATATCTCCGTAGCGTATGTATCAAAGCACCTGGAGATATTATCATTATCCATCTACCCATCAGCAAATTCAGCATTAAAGGGGGACCCAAAGGCTACATATGTAAGTGCATACAAATCCAGACACATGTGGATGGTGCGTAGCTGGAGAATCCCAGCTTTGGGTGTATTTTGCTATTCTAATATAAAAATGCTCATTCTGGGGCACATGAGTGTGTTTTCCTGAATATTTTCCTGATCAGCTCAGCTTTCCTGAGTGTTAGGCTTTAGTGTAACATCAGAGTTACTCACCAAGTACTCTTTGGGAGGGCTGTGTGGCAGTAACATAGAAAGAAAATATTTTCCCTTGCATTGAAAATAACAATGTTATCTGGAAGTTATGAATGACTTCTGATTTTTTAATGTTTATTTCCCTGAGACAGATGAGTGGAAAACAAAATAGCCCTTCATTATAATTTAGTATGTAACTTCAGGAAAAAAAAAAGGGAGCATTTATCTGTATTTTGAAAAGGCTTTAAGACTCCCACAGTATGCTGCCTTTGCCAGGAAAGGGTACACAAAATAAAAAAGCAAAGAGAAGAAGATGCTAGAAATTATTTCCTAACATCTAACCCATCTGCAGGAAACATGGAGTGGGCCAAGGTGGTGCTCTGTTTTCTTCATGAAAAAAATCTTGCTATTGTGAATTAGATCCAAATGCCTGCGTTTTAATATGATACATTGCCATTTAACAAAGGAGGGAGTTTTGTGAAATCTGGTCCCAAAGAAACAATTCCGAACAGGAATTTAATGCAAATATCAAAGCTGTTTCAGAACACTTATGGTCAGAAGTATTTATTTCTTGTGAAGCCACTGTAGGGTGTTGCCAATGTTGATGAATTTCAGATTTTGATACTGAGATCCAAGCACTGACTAATAAAATAGCTAACAGCTGTCCATGTAAGTATGCAGACTACCATTACCATTCATTTATTTCTTCAAGGTGGAAGTATTTTCCCAGTAAGTTTCAAAAATCTCTTTAAAATGCAGTTCTACGTCAGAAAAAAAAAGACTTTTATGCTGATATTCTGGAGTTTCTGCCATCACAATGACAACTAGCTCAAATCTGCTCTGTTTACTGGCAGATGAACAAGGTTTCTAACTGCCAGCCTGGACAGGAAGGAAGCTGGTGGCAGTGGGAGATTGCCTGGGTCACCCCTGGGGTCAGTGGCACATGTGACAGCTGCAAAATATACTTTTGCCCCAGCGTTAAGGAAGAAAATAAATTTCTCAGTTCATTTTTTTTTTTTTTAGCAACTTCTCTGCTTCCTGCTCTTGTATTTCTGTTTCATGCTGTTTCCATGCAACACAGGATTCAACAACCTAGAAAGATGTTGCTATCGAAATGCTAGCTCATTTTTCAGCAAAGCTACTGGGTCAAGGTCTCTGCGCAGCTAGTGGTGACTGGCTATGTTTTTTTCACAGACATTAAGAAGGAGATCCTTCAAAAAAAAGATATCCTCCTTCTGCTGAGCCGCTTCTCACTTAGTGATCTTTTTTTTTTAAAGTTTCTTTATGTTTACCTCTATTTCCAAGTCACATCATCTGGCTGAACTACAATCCATGAGCCAAAATGACACCTTGCACTGCTCTTCTAAAAAAAAGGAGGATGAAAAACCAAACCTACCCTCTGCTGAGTGTATCTGAACGTATCCTTCTCAATAACAGGGAGAAGACCTCCATCAAAGTAAATTGTGCAAAATACCCCTGCCAGACCTACAGTCTGTAAATCTGGGTATAACCTCAGAGGACATACCAATATGTGCCAGGATACCAAAAAATGGGATTAAAAGCTGGAAGACTAAAGTGCCTGTCAGGAAAAAAGGGCACCTCTCCCAAGAGACAGAAAACCACATCACACCTCAAGAGATATTAACAGTTTAAAGAGGCTGTATCAACCTGCGTGGACTTCCGAGCACATCCAGTGCTGCCTGCTCCTTCTGAGGATGCCTCTAGGACTAGGGCTTCTTTTCTCTTTTTTTTTTTTTTTTTTTAAAGGAAAATTGGAATCTGACTTGGCTACAAAGTTGAAGCGTGGGATGCCTTGGTGTGACTCCTGCCCCTCATGTGCTCCCCATGGCCCTGGTGTGCAGCCCCCACTTGCAAAGATGCTGCACTGGGTGCTGGGTGCCAGGCACGGCGGTGGGGTGGGCTGGAGGGCCAGGAGGGGTGGTGGGGGCCAGGGCCACCATGTAGAGCTACACCACAGGTATGATTTTTTTAGAGCTACACCACAGGTATGATGTCTCGCAGGGATCGCATGCCAGATGCCTCCACAGATGGGTGCTCCCTAGTGGTGCTTTTGCACCATGAACCACCCCATGACATGACCCAACATGGAAACACCATCCCCCTCTCCTGCCCTGACAAGTGTGATTTAGTAGCGCAATGCGAGAGGGAAGAGCAAGTGTTATGCACTGTGTACATGAAAGCATACACAAATCTCATCCTCCTTTTCCAAGCCTGATTCCAGTAAATCCCCTGAACTGGAAAGCTGTGGGGTGGGAGACCCAGAAACCGTGCCACCAGGCACCATTACAGTAGCTCTACAGCTGCTTTCCATTAACGAAGTCAGATATAAGTTGGCAATCAGGGAGATGAGAAATTGGGACTTACATGTTAGCCAGCTCCAGCATGCAGCTACCCGGTGCTGCAATTAAGCCGTTCTCTTTAAAATTCTTCCAGGCTCTGCTGGGGCAGAAAGCAAGCCACTGTGCTGCAGCATGCAGCTGCTGGGCTGGTTTTGGCATGTATCGTGTCCCAGAGATGAGGTTTGTGTGAAACTTCCTTCAAAATCCAGTGTTTTTTAACACAAGAGAGCTGAGTTTTCAAACCACAAAAGAAAGGGTCTGCTGTCACTGCTCATGCACGGTGCAGTTAGGACGGTGTTCTCTACTTGCTCTCCGAGACAGGGTGCCTGTCTGTGAGTGTGTAATCTTTACTCAGTGCCTGGTACAGCTGAATCAAACTGCAATCATGTCTTCCCACTGTGTCTCCACAGGTTGGTAGCCACAGATCTTGATTTCTAATGCAACGAGGCATTGCTAATTAGGATGACTTTCTTCTCTTTAGCTGAATAATAGTATGCTTCATCCACAAATGGGACTGAAAGAAGCACAATTCAAGAGGGTAGGGGGGAATCCCCAAACTGGATTTTAATACCTTTAGTGAAAAAACAACAATAACAAAAAGATAATATAAACCCCAGGTAATTAACAACTACAAATTAAAATATTTTGGAAGGTGTTCCTTTCTTATGGACTTGAACCCCCTTTAGTAAGCCAAGAGGATAATATCTCCCATTCTTCCAAACTTCTATCTATTTGGCGTGTGTCACCACAGATCCAGGAATGGACTAATTAAAATTGTTTTGTTGCTAATGATAGTGCATCTTCTTTGACTAAAGAGTTCAAACTACAGCCTTCCTCTTGATCTGCTGTGAGATTTTTTAGTCTCCAAATTAGAAGAAAAGCATATGCCCCTTTAATGCCTATAAGAATTTGAGCTCGTTAATGCAAAAAAAAAAAAAAAAGAATAAAAAGTAGGATTTCTATTCTAGCTGTTCTTTAATTATGGAACAGCATGTGAAAGAAGACTCTTTACTCATAACTGTGTCCTCAATTCTATTACGCATTTTAGGGGTGAATGCATGTAATAGAAAAACAGCAATAGACTGTGGAAATTGCCCAGAGCCCTGCTCTCCGAGGTAAAAGATGCCAGTGGTATTTTTGTACTGCTACTCCTCAGCAGCCTTTTTGCACTTTCCTCTGGGTTACATGCACAGCATGACTCACTGCCTGATGGTTTCATTGAAACAGAAAAATATAGACACAGTAATGATTGCATTCAATCTTAAACTACAATCAATACAGCAGAGTTTAAATGTTCTGTGCCCTGGCAAGCCACTACAGGGTTCCTCCCCACCCCATCTTATTCCCTGAAGAAATTATTTTTCATTTCTAGAGGATAACAGTTGTTCCAAGTGATCTAGCAGATGTAGTTGAGTCTCTCAGAATGAAATATGTAGGTCAAAGCAGAAGGCATTCATTGTTTTCTTTGATGTACCTTCATGTCAGCCCTTCTTTGGATGGAAAAGCCACTTCACGATACTTACTGACTGCCTTGCGGGAGTCTCACTGGAGGAACTTTACAGTAGCCCCCCCTCCTCAAAGTTCATCTGGGAGCATCAAGTGGGCAGGGATATTTGTGTTCAAACCACAGACTCTGTGGCCTTTTATTTATGGACACCAGGATATAAATCTCAACCTAGTCCTCAAACAAAGACAATTATCTCGACGAAATCTTTCTTTGTGTACATCACAATGCTATTGCAGAGCTTGGCAAACTCAGAGGCTCCGATGAAAAATGTCTCCCAGGAGACCCAGGCGAGACTGAAATTGGGATGGGGTGGGGGAAGGACGAGGCGAACATAGCCAGGTCAGGATACGGGGAGCCTCTCCAGGAAAAATAATAAACATGACTTTTGGCCTTTAGAGACACCATGTGTCCCTGTGCCAATTGTGATTCCCTGAGGGAAATATCCTCTCTTCAATGCCAGTAAAAAAATCTGGTTTTGTGTTAAGTATTACTTGCTCTTTTGCAGTATCTTCAAAGGAGAGGGGTCCAAAGGAATCACTTCTGCCCCACAGTTCTGATGGTCTAACAAAACCCACCACTGTGGTACCCACTTCCTGTCACAGGTCAGGAGACATCCCAGCACAAGAGACATCCCAACACACACCTCAGCAAACTCAAATTGCTGTTTTCTTAATAACCACCCTGCACTAGGAGCTAACAAAGAAAAAAAGGTTTTCCCTTTTCCTCCTAGCAGTGGTAACTGCCTAAAGATGAAAAATAACTCTCAGAAGGCCAGCATAAAATGAAATCATGACAACAAACCCTAAATAAAGGTTGGAATTCCAACATGTCCTCTGTTACACTTGGGATGTGTGATAAGTGACAGCTGAATAAATCAAACCCCTGGAGTTCCATCATAACCATCAGGTTAAAAGTGTTATTATCTCATTTTAGCTAAGGGTTCTGATTCATACTTTTTTTTTTTGTTCTCAAATCTTGGAGATCTTGGAATGTATGCCACTCACATTAGAGCTGGAAAAGGACTAGTGTAACTTTCTAAAAAATAGCCTCCTTTTTTTTGTTCATAAATCAGTGTTCCTAGTATCATTCTGCTGCCTGTCTCCCTTTCTTCCTCATCCCCCCATTTCCTCCTCCCACTCATTTGTTCAGCACCTTCGGTGAGTCACACAGAGCAGGCTGACAAGTGAAGTCAAGTTCGACTTCATATAAAGTTTCTGCAGAGCTCTTCTGCTGTGTGGTTTTCTGAGTGCCACTCTGGCTCCTTCTCCCTCCTCTAAACCCAGGCAGGGATGGACCTTCACTTCTGCGTATGTGTATTTGGGACCACAAGTCCTCAGCTACACCTGGTAATCTGAGTTATAGGCATTTCTGTCAGTGAAACAGTTCCCACAGGAGACTGTAGGTGAAAATTTGGAATTTATACCCCTTGCAATTATATCGTGTTAATTTAAGCCTGAGGGAAGGAAGGAATAGTCCCAGTTGTGGTAGGTTGACCCTGCCTGGATGCCAGGTGCCTACCAAAGCTGTTCTATCACTCCCCCTCCTCAGCTGGACAGGGGAGAGAAAATATAACAAAAGGTTTGTGGGTTGAGATAAGGACACGGAGAGATCACTCAGCAGTTACCATCACAGGCAAAATAGACTCGACTTGGGGAAAATTAATTTGTTACCAGTCAAATCAGAATAGGATAATGAGAAGTAAAAACTAAATCTTGAAACACCTTCCTCCCACCCCTCTCTTCTTCCTGGGCTTAACTTTACTCCTACATTCTTTACCTCCTCCCCTCCAGCAGTGCAGCGGGACAGGGAATGGGGGTTGCACTCAGTTCATCACACATTCTTCCCGCTGCTCCTTCCTCCTCATACTCTTCCCCCGCTCCAGCATGAGGACCATCCCACAGGAGACAGCTCTCCATGAATGCTTTCAAAGTGGGTCCTTCCCACGGGCTGCAGTTCTTCACTAACTGCTCCAGGGGGGGCCCCCCACAGGGTCACAAGTCCTGCCAGCAAACCTGCTCCAGCCTGGGTTCCTCTCTCCAAGGGGCCACAGGTCCTGCCAGGAGCCTGCTCCAGTGTGGGCTTCCCAGAGGGTCACAGCCTCCTTTGGGCATTCACCTGCTCCAGTGTGGGCTCCTCTATGGGCTGCAGGTGGACCTCTGCTCCATCGTTACGTCCATGGCTGCAGGGACACAGCTGCCTCACCATGGGGTGCACCACAGGCTGCAGGGGAAACTGCTCCAGCACCTGAAGCACCTCCTCCCCTCCTTCTGCATTGACCTTGATGTCTTCAGAGCTGTTTCTGTCACATCTCACTCCTCTCTCTGCTGCTGATGTTTGCCTACAGGTATTTTGTTTTCTCTTCTTAACTATGTTATCCCAGAGGCACTACCACCATTGCTGATGGGCTCGGCCTTGGCTAGCAGCAGGTTCATCTTGGAGCCAGCTGGCATTGGCTCTGTTGGACATGGGGGAAGCTTCCAGCAGCTTCTCACAGAAGCCACCCTTCTAGCCCCCCCACTACCAAAACCTTGCCACACAAACCCAATACACCAATATTGGGTAACTCTGCCTCCTGTCTCTCCCTGCTACTGACTATGTCACCCTTAAAGCTTCTGAAATGGATCTTGCCTCCTCACATGAAGCATCATCACAGGCCACAATATTTAGGTCATGATAGCTTACAGTACAACAACTCCTGAAGCAAGGACTGAGAGCTGTATTCTCCGGTCCTGTTTCAGCAAGATCGATAGGCATGTGTCTAACATTAAACACACAGCGATCCCTGAAAAACTCCAAAAGACTATCCTGATCGATGCACTAAAAGAGCCAAGGTTTATGTCAGTTTTACTAGTTAAATAGCATTTTCCTGAACCAGATTTTAGTGCATGACGCAAACTCTGTACTTTAATTTTGTGGATGAGATTTTGTGATGTCTCAGCAATAGTGGCCACCAGGAGAGGCACCAGACTGCCCAGATGGGTAACGAGGCACTCGATTCTGCCAGTGGGGCGGGTAACTGGTGCAGAAGGACATTCCGGAGATCTTCTCTGTTGAGGATGGAGTTGCCAGGATGCCAACAATGGCCTCGAGACCCAGACCTTTCCTCTGTAGCTTGGGGGCCTGATTCTTGACCAGTAACCAAACCCCTTGGCCTTGCAGGACCTGGTCACATAGTCTCCATGTACCTGAAAGGCACTGACAAGCACTGGTGCTGTTAGCTGCCTTTGAGCAGTGCAGTGCTCATAAGAAACCTGCAGCTTTATGCCTTTTCCAGCCTGGGGAGCTCGTGGGGTGAGCTGAACAGGTACACGGAGGCTGGGCTTTGCAGGCACAGCAGCTCAGTTAGCATTTTCTAGGAGCTGGGGAAGAGTGATCCCTTCATGGTGGTTACAGCTCTCATCTGGGAGGTTCTTGTTCCTTGCACCCTTCACAGTTTGTCATGCAACAGTTACTGAGGAAAATCAGAAACGGTTTTGGGAGTGAGCCTGGGACCTCCCTTTTGCCCTGTTTAACGCAGCCCCCCCCCGTACACAAGAGTTACCCTTTTGTGCTTGCTCTGTTTCCTCTTTAGCCTGATGGTAAGCCCACCTTCAAACTTTCATCATGGGAAAGATTTGTTACCTGGGATTTTCCCTGAGTGTTTATGCAGATGCTGTCCCTCACTGCTGCAGCTCTTCATGCTAAACTCTGTTCCTATGCCGTGGGCTCAAGTGCCAGCTGGACCCCCTCAGGTACCAGGAGCTACGCTCCCTACAGCAGCAGAGCTGGGTCGCAGCAGCAGGCACACTGAGGAGGTGCCTGCGGGGATTTTGGGGCTTTCTGAACAGGTGCCTGAATGGTGCCTCAGTCCCAATACAGATGGTAACAAAGTGGTCTGGATCTTGCCATTAGTGCTCAAGTCTTAAGCAATTCCTGCTGTTGCAGAAATGGCAATAAATCCTCATTGCACTGTTAGCACTTTTACAAGTCCTACAGATTCAGCTATTAACAATGCATTAGAGAGCTATTAAATGTACGCCTTTTTCCAAAGCCTGGGAAAAGCCTGGTTTGTTACAAGGAAAAGGCTTTTTTAAGTCTGGGATTGATTACTGCTTGCTCTTTTATGTATGTTTAAGTATTAGGTCAGTTCTGAAAGATGCATAAATTACTGAAACCAAACCTTTGAGTTAATAAGAATGATATTTTCAAACTCTTATGGTTCCATTTTAAGTTCCCATAGTATTAATGTCAACAGAATAACTTACTGTGACTGAAATGCACCGCGTTCAGGGCTAAATTATGCTAAAATAGGTCAAGCAGCAGTGAAGGAAGTTATTTTGACTGAACTAGGGTTAACAAGATGCATGTAACAAATGCCTCAGGAGGACAATCACATGCACTCGCTGCACATGATACCACAGCAGGATACCCATAGCTTCAGGTTCCAGCTAAATGGCATCATGTTGTGCTCTTTCGGGCAAGAAAATAGTTTTACAATTGTTTGAATATGATCCCCTCAGTTTATGTGATGTAACCTGACAGTTTAAAGGGTCCCATAAGTATGTTTTCACTGGAGCCTATGCAACTTCTACATACTCAACTAGACTGTTTTTAGCATAAAGCAGAGGGAGAGCGAAGAAGTAATTAATGAAAGAGCTGATACCTTCTGAGACTCCTGGTATGACAGCATGCCCAGCTGCCTTTCCACGTGTTTCTGAATAAAGAAAGAAGTCAAGTAGGAGAAATTAGTCTGAGGTACTAAAATTGGACTCAAGCTGAAGTATAGCATCTGAACATCCTTGGACTTCATGGTAAAAGAGTTGAAATACACTTCTAGCACTAGTCTTCTTTGTAACAACATAACAAATTTTTCTACCGGTTTCTTTGATTTTTTCAGCAGTTCCATACGTCACATATGGAACAACATGTAACATTTATCTCCCTTGCCTTGCCTTACCTTGCCTTGCCTTGCCTCACCTTGACTTGCCTCACCTCTTTTTCCTTTTTCCTTTTTTTTTTTTTCCTTTTTCCCCTCTTCCCTTTTCCTCTCTTTTCAAAAAGCCTCTATTATGAGTTGCTGCACTTGCCTTTTGAACTCTTTCATCACATCTTTTTCACGCCCCTAAGCCCTGCATC
>NW_010131597.1:7434-9714 GCF_000699245.1 Pterocles gutturalis | reverse complement strand
TGCGGTGTTTGTGTTCTGACAAATCTTCCTTCCTTTGGCTCAGGAAGAGGAGCAGCGTCCTCCCCTTGAATCAGGCAATTCTCGTTGTTTATTTCAAACCTTAAACGGCCGGCTCATAAAATAAAAAGCAACCAGGAGCGGAGAAGCCCGCCTGAGCTGCGTGCAGCGGGACACGGTGCCAACGCGGGGGCTGGGGGATGTGCCCCACCACCGGCACCACTGCCCGGACCCCAACCTGCTCTTCGGTGTCTGCAGCCGGGTGGGCTCCAGCCCGGGGGCCAGGGGGCAGACCCCAGCCGGCCCCTGCCCTGCCACAGGCTTTGCCTGTTCCCACCAGCAAAGAGCGACTAAAGAAATCCAAGCCAGCCACCTACTGCTGCTCCTTGGAAATTCATAGAGGCATCGCTGGCCTGACCTTCCCTTCTGACAGAGAGTGGCGTGAGAAATACTGGTGATAAAATACGGTGGATACTTTGTTGGTGAAAAAAATAATAAATCACTATGAGAAGCACACTCAAAACAGTATTTTAGAAGAATATGTCACATACTAAAGAAATCCAAGCCAGCCACCTACTGCTGCTCCTTGGAAATTCATAGAGGCATCGCTGGCCTGACCTTCCCTTCTGACAGAGAGTGGCGTGAGAAATACTGGTGATAAAATACGGTGGATACTTTGTTGGTGAAAAAAATAATAAATCACTATGAGAAGCACACTCAAAACAGTATTTTAGAAGAATATGTCACATACACTGGCCAGCCATCAAATTTCACAGGTTCAGTTTAAGAACTTTGGGAGATTGCTGGCATTGCCTGAAAGGGAGAGGAAAATTATAAACACATGTTAGGGGCTCCGAGAGAGATGCAGAAATCTGGAAGATAATCCTTATTGCTATTCAAGGTACAACCGAATAGCCACAATAAAGAATTCCCTTCACCTGCCCGGAGAATGACTGGCTGTAACCTTCAATGCCAGCAAGATTAAAAACATCTCTCGAGGGCGAGCGGATCGGGTATTTTATGGCGACTGCGGGTTTGCTCAGCCCTCGTCTGTCCTTCCTCAGCCGCTCTCCACCCCAGCTGATCTCCGGCCGTGCCACTAGTCTGCAATGTTGCGTAGTCGATCCCGTGGCTGCGAATGGCCGAGCTCGCCCCATGCCAGCGGGACCCCCGGGAGGGAGGTGGGCACCAGGGCGGGGACACCTTCCCCAGCCACCCCAGGGGACGCGGACACCGGGCTACCTCGGGAGGGCACGGGGGAGATGCCGGCTGTTGTGGGATGAGAGGAGACAGTCACGGTGCTTCCAGACATCTCTAGACATGAAATCAGGCTTTGGGAAGACAGAGGGAGGTGAGAGCCAGGGAGGATGGGGTCATGCTGTCCCTCAGACATTGTCACAAAACCCTCCTGCCCAGCCCCAGGGCACAGGTGATGCTGAACAGTCGCAGGGCCAGGGGAGCACCAGCACACGGGATGTTGGACCAGGGGAGCACCAGGACACGGGATGCTGGACCAGGGGAGCACCAGGACATGGGATGCTGGACCAGGGGAGCGCCAGGACACGGGATGCTGGACCAGGGGAGCACTAGGGTGCGGCTCTGGAAACACACCCGGGAGCCCCACAAATCCGAGCTCACTGCTGGGAATAAGGATCTTGACGTGCAGAAGTGAAGAGCTCAGAGCTCAGGGGCGTCTGTGTAGACGCGGTGGGAAAGCCAAGGAGCAGCGGCTGCAGGGGCTGTGGAGCTGGGAGCCTCTGGGTCCAAGGAGATTGTTACTATACTTCAGATTATATAAATAACTCACTGACTAAAACCACATGTGACCACATTCTGTTCTCCATCCCTCAGTGCTCTGCCGACAGCGCACAGGCTCTTGCAACACTTGTTTACTAGGGAGACTGTATATAAAGTGAAAATAATTTGCTAGGTCTTATGTTTCCACTTTAATTCTCAGTGTATAAAAAAAACCTGTGAATTTGCTAATAGGCTTTGAAAGTGTATTTTTAAAGCTAGGGCAGCATGAGTCGGTGAGTAGTTACAAAGGATTACAGAAGGAACAAGGTTTGCTGGAAAAATTATTCCCTTGAGAAAATCTGTAACAGCTGAAAGGCCAGGGCCTGTTTCTTTCCAAGAAAATAAACACATTTCTGCATCCAAAATCAAGCTTCATCTCAGGTATGAAGCGAGCTTGTTTGTTCTCTGGTGTTTATGTACTTCCCATAGGCTTTGGTGTTTAGTTTAACATGTCTGAAGGCCAAACACACACTCGCAAGTTCCCTC
>NW_010131597.1:598-7403 GCF_000699245.1 Pterocles gutturalis | reverse complement strand
TTCCTGCTGCATCTTTAAAGCACACTCTTGGACAGAGATAAATGGCTACGAGCTTTGGGAACGCTAGAGCCAGATGGTCAATTGAGATTTTTTTGTTCGTTTCTGTATTTCACTCCAGAGCTGATCTTGCATTAAAAGTATTTTTTTAGCATTTGCTATGCCTTGCAGACCTGCAGAAAGCTCCATCTGCAAATGGTCTCCTCTGAGGGGCCACAGACCTGCGTCTCGCTTCCTCCTGGTCATTGGGATCTACAGGCTTTGGGGGGTTTGTACCCGGGTCTGATCAGGGTTTTTGATTTGCCGCACTTTGTTAAACAATGTCCATGTCTGAGGGAGCATCCCCCCGCGCACGGGGAGTAGGGGAATCTGGTGTGAGCATCACACTTAACTCCGGGTAGCTAATTGGGATTTCACATTCACAGCCCAAACCTCCTGTGAGCTGGTGTTGGACTCTGAAGTCCTCCACAAACATTTGCTAATTCTTCTGGCAGCAGGAACACGGGGAAGGAAGGCAGTAAGTGCCTGATGGATAAGGCATCAGCTTCTCCCCAGCACAAATCCAAGCACAGCCTCACACAGGCTACTATGGAGAAAGTTAACTCTGTCCCAGCCCAAACCGGGACATTTGTCATTTTACAATTTATCTTTACAAGGTGTGCTGGGGAAATGCCATTTTCCTGCTCTGCCCACGTTGATATTTGGGATCATTGCAGGGGGCTCCACAGCAGCTGCTGCCCCTTCCCGTCCCTCTGCGTGTCCCTGGGAGCTGCATCCTTCGTCCTGCCCCAGCGAGGGAACAGAAGGGACACTGCAGCAATGTGTGGGGGCAGATTTTCAGTTACAATAATCCAGCACATCTCCTGCCTCTGGGCAGTGACACCCTTTTCCCCCTTTCCGCAGCCACCTCTGTGTATTGTGTGAGTGCTGTGGGGAACGTGCCTCGTTTCTCATTGAGTTAATTAGAACCAGGTGTGACTGCTGATCCCTCAGCACGGGCTAATGAGAGGGAAGGAGTTAAAGGATCCTGCAGGACGAGGGCTGTAATTGCCACTGGGCTTGTCTGAGATGAATGAGCTTTCAAGGACTCCAGCATCTGAATGGACCAGGAGGACCAGCACCAGCCAGGAGCACATGTGGAGGCAGCATGGCGCAGCCTGAAATAAACCCTGGAGGTACCAGCGCAGCGGAGAGGGATTGTGCTGGCAGCAGGGGGGTGGAAAAGATTAAATTCTGGATGCTGGGGAAACAAACAGTGCTGCCAGCCTGGACGTGCGTGTAAGCCTCGCTTCCCTGTTCCAGCCTGAGGACCTGAAGCTGCTGGGCTGGGGTTGGCAAGCAGATGCTGGCTGGGCTTGGACGGGCCATCGCGGGCTGCTGCAGAACAGCTGCCACTTCACGGCCCCACGGGGACACGGCCCCAACGGGGACTCAGCTCCTCAGATCCCAGCCCACTGTACAGAACCCTTCCCCCAAGGCAGGATGATTTCCTGGCTGGGAACCGTGTGCGGGCTGCACCTTGTCCCCAGGTCCTGCCAGACGTGGGGGTGACCCCAGGCTGCCCTGCCACCGCCCCAGCATCGCCGCCTCCTCCCCCTGGTCCGGTGGCACAGAGGGGACTTGCTGCGGCATTGGCCCTGGCTCTGGGCAGCTTTTGGGGTCCCAAGCAGCAGTGGACACATTTGCAGTGTTGTAAATAACCCCGCAAACAGCTCCAGTGCGCGGGGCAGCGGCGCTCGCGTGGAGCAGCAACAGCGAAGTTACAACATCTGGTTCTGTGAATTCCTATATTGTAATAAAATAAGTCTTCCCACAGATTTCACGTCATCTTTGTCTGGGCATCGCTGAACTGTGAAGGGAGAAACTTTTTTGTGGTTTTCAGAGGAACAAAGAGACAATATGCATCTGGTGAGGTGTCCTGGCAGCCTCCCGCGCCCTGAGCCTGCGTCCCGCGCTGGCAGCCTGGGCGTCCGGGGATGACGACTGCCGGACCCGCAGCACCCCAAACGGCAGAGCCTGGGGGCAGACCGTGGTCCCCAAGGCCCAGGGGGGGCGAGATAACCTTGCTGCAGCCCACAAAGACCAAGAACCACAACACCCAACAGAAAGAGGCTCTAGGAAAACGCCTGCAATCTGGATCCCACCTTTTTGGCCCCCGTTCAGACGAAAGGGCAACAAAGAACATACAGCAAACTCGTCAAAACCTCACCGTCCTGATGAAGTCCAGAGAGGACCGTTCCCTGTGCCCATCCCCGCAGGTTGCAGCCTCCAGCACCCCCGTGCAGGACTGTGCGCGCCCAAGGATGGAGCCGGGGGGTGCAGCGCAGGACCAGCGTGGGCGGGGGTCCCAGGGCTCCGTGCACCTCCCCTGTGGGTCACTGATTTCTCACCCAAATGGTCTCAAGAGTGGAGAGCCTGCTCTGTGGTCCTGGGGGAGCCAGGAGCATCTGATGACCTTTAGCAGAGGGAGGGATGTGCTTTTTTGTGATGCTCAGCCCCCCACCACCAGCGCTTGCCTTCGCGCGTGGGAGAACCGCGGCCGGGTCTCCCCAGGCAGCAGCTGCCTGCAGGCGTTGTCCAGGTGCTTCTCTTCTCTGAAAAGCTTTCCCTGCACAGTATGAACCTGCAGGAGCAGGTGGATCAGGAGCGGGCGCAGGAGCCTGCCAGGGAGTTACGGGCGCAGAGCTGGAGTGAGCGGGGCTGGGTCGTGTTCTGCGTTAAGCGCGGGGCTGCCTTTATCTCGGGAGTGTACCCGGAGCTGTGTGCTTCCAGACCCAGGACCAGCACGGGCACCCCTGGGCTCCCCCCGCCTGCAGCCAGAGGGTCGCCTTCGCCCCCGCCGGCGGTTCTGGGTTACACGCCTGCAGCATGTCCCGCCCGCGGTGTTTGTTCAGAGGCGTGTTTAGGAGACCCCGGGCTCCCACTTAGGCAAAGCAGAAAGGCCACCAGCCTGGTGACAGTCAGGGGGACGTCTGGCTGCAGCCATGCTTTGGGGATGATGAATGGATGATGGGGGAATGCAACGGGAAACGTGATGGACTCGGCTGTAAATCATGTGGACAAAGCGAGCTCGATGAAACACGAGTGTTTTAAGGAGGGAATGTGACCCCCCCACCCCGAGCCGAGCCTTGCCCTCCCCAGGGACTCCCTGCTCCTATCGCTGGTACGCGCTCACATGCGTCCCCGCTGATGGGAGCAGGGAGACAGACACCATCAATCTCCAGGAGCCATTTTTCAGTGGGTATAGATTCCATTTAGTCCACGGGCTCACCAGTCTGTTTGGGAAAAGGGATTTCACTTCTTTGCTTATTTTTGTCAGGATGGATTTACTGATCCTAAACATGTTCCTCACACTTTATTTAGGGCTTAATGTGCACCGCTTACATTGCCGAGCTGTCACCAGCCTGTCTGAGCTGCAGAGGCAGGCAGGCTGTGCATTTCCTGTGCCCTTTGTTCGCCCTGCCAGACGGAGCTGTGGGGATAAAGCAGGAGATCCCTCGATAGATGCGATTTGCCTTTTTGGGGGTTGTGCAGGGGCCAGGCAGGCTCAGCACATCTTCCTCCAGCCACATTCCCAGGAGCAGGCAGTGCTGCAGGAGGGGATTCGCGTGTCTCATTAGCGGGTGCCAGGCGATGGCTCCTGTGCCCAGCAGAAGCTCGGCCCCGTCTGCATCCCCCGATGGTGCTCATCACACAGCTCACATCCGCCTGCGATTGAAGGGTGCCTTCCTGAGTCACTGGAGCTGCAGAGGTTCCAAGCCAACAGAATGTCCCTGCCCAGGGCTGTCCCTGCTCCAGGCTGTCCCCCCTTGTGCACGTCTGCCAACAGCAGCCCCCTCCCCTGCTCCTGGCCCCGTTTCCTCCCCCGCAGCCCCCACTGGGCAGTTCAGCGGGGTTTGCTTCCCCCCACAATGCCCAGCAAAGGCACAGGGAGAGATCCCAAACCCCTCTGGCTCCAGAGCCACTCTCCACCCAAAGGAGTCCCTGGTTCCACCCGGGTCCTGAGGAGCTGCACTGCTGACCCCTGGGAGCTCTGAAAGCAAAGGGAACCGCGGCGTTAGCATGATGGATCCCTGGTGATAGCACGGGAGGGGAGTTACAGGCAGGATTTACATTCTGTCCCTTACGAATGGTTTGGCTGATATACTAAAAGCCAGATGAAGTATAAAAATGGAATTTATTCAAATTAAATGGTTGCAAATGTCATACTATATTGAGCCAGAAACTTCTCCTACACGCAACAAGGGAATTTATGGTGCTAGAAAGCAGGCAATTTTACCTGCTACTGCCTCTGAAGGACACTCTTGCCTGGACTTCTGATTTCGAGAATAAAGAACAAACAGCACCATCTCGTCCAGGTGCCAGGATCTATCCAGAAAGATTTCAGAAGGGGAGCATATACTTTTCCAATTAGCTGAATGAACACTGTTTCTTTCCAGGTGAATGCCTAAATTACCTGCAGATGTGACTTTAACAGCAGTTGTTAACATTTAACATTTGCCCTGCAGCTCAGAATCGCTAACTTGTGACATGAAAGGCGGATCAGGCTGGTGACTGGTGGGTGCTGAGGCTGGCATGCCCCAAAAGGAGCAGAGTAGAATGGGGAGATCTCCCCTCTGAACAGCAGACCCCTTTGAGGCTTTTTGAGGGAGGACCCCAGAGCAGAGACCCCAGCATCTCGGGGACCTGGGAGCAGGTGACACATCACAGGCTGCCCCCGGCCACGGGCAGGAATCCCCCTGCCCTGCTCTTCCTTAGACAAGGTTCTCTCCAGCCCCAGCGGATGCTCTGCAGGAGCCAGCTCCCATCTCTGGGGATGTCTGGAGCGGGGACTGGACCCAGCACCCCGCTGGGCTCCCCCCCTGCCATCGGAGCCTGCTCCTTGTAAGCACACAACGGGCCTGACTCGAGATAACTGGATTATCTTCCTGCCTGCTGATAAATGTACATTAAAGCTGAGGACGTTTGGCCGGGTCGCGGCACTCAGCACCTCGCGGGGCTGCGCGCCGTGGGAGGCGTGGGCTGGGGCTCTGGGTGGACACTCGGGCACCCGACAGCTATCATCGCACGTTCCTGTACACGCGGAGCCTGTTTCAATCAATGGCTTGTAAATGCAAAGCTCCATCTCCAGTTACGGCTCCCCCGCACCGGCCGGTCCCCTGCTCCACGTGAGATATGTTTCGAATGATAGCATTTGTCTTTAATAAACGGTCACTCCATAAACCGCCTCCTATGGGAAACCTGGGGTTTATAAGTAAAACCTGATGCTTCCATTTCATTATAATGCGTTGCTCCAAGATGAATACAAACTCATCCTCTGTTTGATATCAGCCCGAGGTGTGCAGTGGGTTTGCATTACTGTTCATGCCATTCATAGAGCTGAGCTTAATCTGTTTCAGAACCCTCAGCTGTGTCTGTGTCAGCCTGACCCGAAACATGGATGTTCTTCTTGATCCAGAGTCAACGGCATCACCAGCATCCAGAAGAGACCAGGAGCAACATTCCTTCCATGGCCGCAGATTTCTGACTGTAGGCTGAAGGTTCTTCAGGAAGGCGGCTGTTCAGCATCGCCTTGCCCAGGGGGAGCTGGCCGCAGGGACCCCCAGTGCCTTTGCTCTCAGGACCTGCTTCTTGCACGAATCCCTGGTCGGAACCTGTCATTTGGTTCATAGCAGATGCCCTTTGGGGATGGAAAAAAAAACAAAACACAAAAACCTGACCCATTTGAGTTCCATCTGTTGGAGTTTATAACTGTTCTCCTTATAATTGCCAGCAGACAATGTGAATTGCAATTAGCTAATTGCTTGCTAACTTTCCGTTCTAATAATAGTCATGTTCCAGAGTTATACAAGCTTGGAGGCTGCTGCTGTTCCCTTGCAACTGGCAATAATAAATAATACCGGATTCCCTCGGCATTGCCCTTTCTTCCAAGTTTCATCCCATGCAAATTGCTCCAGCATGTACTAATCCCTGGCGGGATGGCCGAGGCATCGACAGCATGTATTTGGAGTTCAGGCGCTGGGAGCGTTCAGCACTTGCGCGATGGTGTGGCACCGGGAAGCTGTGACTTCCGTGCGTCACTTGTCCCCTCTGCACACCAGCGCAGCAGGTCCGGGGACCGAGCAGTCCGCACCTCTGGAACCCAGCCCCTCCCCCATCAATACGTGTTCGCTTTCAGGTTTTTGGGGTTTGTTTATTTTTTGCTTTCCCCTCACAGGTCGGATGTGGCCCTGGCCCCAGCAGTGACGTGTTTTGTCACCAGTAGCTTCAGTAATGTCAGCACAGACCTGAACCGCAGCTCTAGAGAACACACCCCCCAGCGACGGAGCGCACTGTGCAGCGTCACTGCTGCAGCGACACGGGGTGCAGGATCCTGGGGGGTCCTGGGGGTGCTGAGCCCCATCATTCCCCGGGCGGGAGTGCCGGGAGCTCCCTTCCGCACGGGTGAACTTTCCTGCACCCCTCTCCGGGCTGTCTGATCCCCCGCTCGTCACTGCTGTGCAGATGCACTAATTGGGAAGCAGAGCGCCAGCCGGATCCAGTGGAGCCGAGGCCAGCGGAGCTCCTGGCGTGCGGGGAGCTACCGAGCGCAGCCTGCCAGGACGGGACGCTGACATCCCCAGCGCTCAGACTGATCTTGTTAAACTCGACCAAAAAGCCTTTCGGAGTTGGGGGAGTTGTGTCCAGCAAAAGCTGGGGTGGATTCTTCCCCGATGCCTCCAGGGTTTTTCCACATCATTGGGTCCCCCCGACCCCACGCCTGGGGCAGGGGGATGAGGGACCCCCGCCGGCGGTGCCGCACCAGCAG
>NW_010131597.1:341-564 GCF_000699245.1 Pterocles gutturalis | reverse complement strand
CAAACCCTGCTGCGGGGGCTCAGCCCACCTGAACACCGACCCCCACGTGTGTGACGGACACAGGCGGCAGCGGGGGCTCGTTTCCAGGTTCCTCATCAGCAGAACTGTTCTGCCGCTGCTCCAGTTCCTCCATGAGGAGGGAGATGGTGGAACCACTTCTGAAAGATGGTGGTTATTTCTCAGACACCCAAAGCAATAAAAATTGTCAGGTTATGCCAGAGTC
>NW_010131597.1:0-232 GCF_000699245.1 Pterocles gutturalis | reverse complement strand
CAGGTGCACGGGGCAGGAGCCGGCTCCTGGTGCTCAGATGAGGTAGCGGGACACAGTGAGCCGGGGGAGCTCAGCCAAAGGAACAGCTTTGCTTACTTCTGCTCTGGCTTCCTCTGCGAGTGTTTTTTCTCAGCACTGGTTGATGGGTTTCAGACCGAGGGAACATTAGGAAATGAAAGGGAGAAGGCTGTGACACATTGCGCGTGGTGCCAAGGAACGGTGGTGACGCACA
>NW_010131596.1:26023-32715 GCF_000699245.1 Pterocles gutturalis | reverse complement strand
ACTTCCTCAGTTTAGCCGCAAGGATACTGATCTCTTTCCTTCTTTCAGTCACTGCTCCCTGGAGTCATTTGGCTTCCCCTTTTCTCTGCCTCCTCACTTTCTTCAGCCTTCCTTAGTTTCTGAGGGAGGGCTTAGAAGTTGTTCCAGAACTGAGCTAATCCCTGTCCCTACAACACAGAGACAAAAGGGACAGTGGCCAAACCATTGAATGAAGGGCCATCTCCTCTTGTTTGTTCCACACGTGGCCTCTCCTACCTTCACCTGATGGCCCCACACTCTTGCACTGGAAGAGACAGTGGAGAGTGGCCTAAAGCGATCACTCTCTACAACTGCCTGAAAGGAGGGTGTAGTGAGGTGGATGCTGGCCTCTTCTTTAAAGTAACAAGTGATAGGACAAGAGGAAGCGGCCTCAAGTTGCACCAGGGGAGGTTTAGGCTGGATATTAGGAAAAATTTCTTCCCTGAAAGAGTGATCAGGCATTGGAACAGGCTGCCCAGGGAGGTGGTTGAGTCACCATCCCTGGAGGTGTTCAAGAAACATGTAGATGTGGTGCTTAGGGACATGGTTTAGTGAGTTAGGTGGTGTTGGGTTGGACTTGATGATCCTTGAGGTTCTTTCCAACCTTAATGATTCTATGAAAGTCTGTTCCATGTCCTGTAGGACCTGCAGGAAGGCTTTGAGGAGCCCTTGTGTGATTTAGGCTGGATATTCCCTGCAGAGCAGTTCTCCTGCTGGGACCACAATGACGTGAAGTTTTTGTAGGGTGCGGGAAGGGGGATAAAGACAACATTCAAGTAAAAGCCAAAGGTGGGGGTGACATGAAGACATTTTATTTGTCTTTGTGCTCCATTCTCAACTTTGTCCTTCTGTCCTCCACCTCTCCCAACGCTGTGTCAGATGCTTTCTCTGCAGTTTTAAATGCACAGCTCTTAAACCAAGCTACGGTCTGTCTTCACAGCCCTTATATCCCCATGTGTACCCTCTTTTTCTGAGTCAGATTTACCAGCATATTCTTGCTGCCTTGTGCTGTTTATATCACACTGGACATCCCAGTAGATTTGTGGCTGCTGGACATCACTGGAACAGGGCAGCCAACATGCACTGGGGCACTCCTACAGCTGAGACAACTTACTTCTCTAGGTTTACCTTATGGTATTATTGTATATGCAGTGCTCGATATGTAATAGCTACATATTTGTAATGGGTCAGTCTTATGCCATTTAAACAGCTGTTTAAACAAAAGCCCCCAACCTAAAACCCACTTAATTCTGGCTGCTGTTCCCTTTGATATCCACCCTCAGTCACTGTTGGAAACCTATCACTTTTACAGTGAGTGCTGATGACTGATGAGCTGCCCAGGATGAGCTATTCCCGGGGTCATATAACCCACACACTGCTACTGATGTTGTTAACATAAGATCTTGGTGAGTGGAGTTGAATATGCTGCCTTGAGATCCCCGAGATGCGGTTTTTAACAGATGCTAATCCTAAGCTACCAAAAAAACCCCATAGGTACAGGAAAGGCAGATCATGTTCTGCAAATCGTACACTGGGATCTAGCCAAGTACAAAAGAAACTAAACAAAAGCCACAGGCAGGCCTTTGAAAGTAAAACTCTGTGAAATATTTACTTCTGTTAAAAATACTCCAAGCGCTCTTTTTTTTGTGTCAATCTTCCTGCAAAATCATTTGCCTCTATGGCCTTTTTTTCCCCAACTTTGGACACAAAATGCACACTCTGGATGGCTGCCAAAATGGTGAGGTATAGCTTCTCTTAAGGTCACTTAAAGAGGCCACCTGAGCATTTTCAGTTGGGTTTTGTTGCACAGTGAAAGGAATATAAGATTTTTCTGCTTCCCTAGTGGCACAGCCTCTTGCAATCCTTCAAGCAAACTCTTTTCCTTGCTTTTCTCAGAAGGGGCTGCATTATGAGCTAGCCAGACAAGGAAAGCCAAGCTGGTTATCTCACACAACTTGCAACATTATTAAGAAGCTGGTTCCCCTGTGGATAAGATTTGAATACACTAACATCTTTAATATCCAACTGGCCTTCTTGAAATATCTCAGAAAGACTGGTTTTTGGAAGAAAACTTGTGCTCCTCCTCTGTGAAATTCAGTCGTTTTCGGTTGTCACAATGTAAATGGCTAGTACCAAAAATCATAGACACTTCTGAGAATCTTGGAAAGTCAGTCCTTGCCCTTTTAGTTACTACATATATATTTTTAAAAGACCCTGCAAACTTGTTTGTATTATTAGAATCCACCTGCATTAATCCTGCACCCTCCTCAGACCTGTCTTATTTAGATATGAATTTAAACAAGCAAATAAGAGCCCATTTAATATAGAATATGGGAGCACTTCAGCAGAATTATCAGTGCTGCCTTTAGAGTATTTGCTGAGGTAGACACGAGTAGTATCTTCCCTCTCCCATTAACTTCCTACCTCCTCAATAAAACACTTGACTTAGATTCTTCTCTGTTGCCAATCTGAACAGGAAACATGTAGTGCTGGTGAATAATAATTATTTCCCATATGCAAATTTGCTTATCTGCTGCCCCTAACCTCTTGTTAAGGGAAGGGGTAATTTGTTTTGCTTCAAGCTTTCCCTGGGAGCTATTCAAATTAACAAGATGCTAAGTGCTTTACAGAGGAGGGTCTTTAATTTCCTCAGCTGGTACAGCTGGAAAATCCACGTTTATTTATTCTGTGCTCAAAAACTACTGGGACAGAGACATATATTTGCTTTGTAAAATATGTTATTAGTTTATCAGCATGTATCATCATGCTGGGTCAGAGTGAAGAAGGTTAATGAAATGTTTAAAGTGAATTTTCACAAAGAGTTTTTTTCAGTATTGTAATGGAGAAACCACAAAGCCAAGAGCATGTTTATGTAGGGTATCTAATCACTTGTTTTCATCGTATATAATACTGCATAGATGCTATTCTTGAGACATTCTTACACCACTTGGACAAGATTATGCTCTTTATAAATACTCTTTTAAAGGCAAATTTGAAATTTGCTTGTAAGGTTGTATTGCTGGAGTAATGAGCAGTACAGCTGATGTCTCTCTGAGTTTGCTTTAATTTATGTTAGAGGCCAGACTGGCTCTAGTTGCTCTTAGGACTGCGATTTTTAGAGAAGCCACACCTGTGTTACCCCTGTTTGTCCTAGAATCAGTGGAGCTCAAGGGGTCTGAGTCTGTAACCTATAATAAAGACAGTATTTCTGGCTAGCTTCCCTGGTCCAAGACATCCAGGCCAAGGCATTATGTAATGGTGATTTTGTCTCCTTGTATTTCTTTGCAGAACTCCTCAAGTAATGGAATTTCTTGAATGTCATCAAAAGAATTCAAACCTAGATGTGGGCTGTTCGTGCTTGAGATTTCAGAAATTAAACCAGCTTTCTGTAGCTTCCCATGCAGCAGCGAGACAAGGATTAAAAACTAAGGTATTTGAACACGATGAAATTACCCCCAAATGGAGCAGTGGATATGTTCACAAGGACTTTTTTGCAAATAATCAAATAAAAATGTCACCACTTTCACACAGCGAGGCTTGAAAGGAACATGCCAAGATCAAATAGCAGCTGTAGCCACTGGAGCTGGAACTGAGACAATCTGATGCACTTTGTTTGCTACTTAACAAACAAGAAGCTTGACTGAGAAAAATGTTCTTAAGCCTTTCTAGCTCTGTGGTAGATACAAGATCACTCCAAAGTGGCTTTACAGGAGCAGGCTGCACTGGTGGAGCATGGTGGCCATTCGACTTTTTCTAAGCAGTGAGTTTGGCATTTGCTGAACAGATCATAGAACCGTAAAATGGTTTGGGTTGGAAGGGACCTTTAAAGCTCATTTAGTTCCAACCCCCTGCAATGAGCAGGGACATCTTCCACTACATCAGGTTGCTCAGAGCCCCATCCAAACGGACCTTGAATATTTCCAGGGATGGGGCATTTACCACCTTTCTGGGCAACCTGTGCCAGTGTTTCACCACCCTCACAGGAGAAAAATTCCTTCCTTATATCTAGCCTGAATCTACCCTCTTTTAGCTTAAAACCATCACTCCTTGTCCTATTGCTGCAGGCCCTAATAAAAAGTCTGTCCTCATCTTTCTTATAAGCCCTCTTTAAACCTAAAGGCTGCTCTAAGGTCTCCCCAGAGACTTCTCTTCTCCAGGCTGAACAACCCCAACTCTCTCAGCCTGTCCTCATGGGGGAGGTGCTCCAGCCCTCTGACCATCTCCATGGCCTGCTCTGGACTGGCTCCAACAGGTCCATGTCCTCCCTGTGCTGAGGACCCCAGAGCTGGATGCAGCACTGCAGGGGGGTCTCACCAGAGTGGAGTACAGACATGAAGACCAGCACTACAAGCCAAACACATGGTCCAAAAAAACCTTGGGAGGCTAGATTTCGGTTTTATTTCCATCCTGCATTTAGAGGCAGAAGCTGCCTTCTTCAGTGAACTTGTCACTAGCACGGATGAGAATGACACCGGGCAAGTCTCTGCCCCTGTTTCTGCTACTGTAAAGCTACAGCAATTCTGGCTGTAGGGAAGCTTTGCCATGGGTGAGCACTTTTAGGCATTTAACTGTTTATTTAGTCCCTTCTGTAGAATCATTGATGTCAACAGCAGCCAAGCATGGCCCCAGCTGGACAGTTATTAGATAAAGAAGACAAGATTGCAGTTTTAGGGGAATTTAACACACACAGCACCACTGATCTTCTCACAGCGGTGCAGGGTAGGAAGATTAACTGCCCAGGTTTTAACAATATAAGAACCAGGCATCTGAGGCAGAAATGGTTTCACTTGTGTATTTTTAGAGGCACCACAATCTATTTGTTTGGGAATTTGTTCAATTGTTGTTTATCTTTTAAAAATCTGGAAATCAGCTTTCTCCTTTGTTTCAGCAGAGAATTTTTCAGCAGTGGCAGCTAAATAAATATAAGGCATGTGATCTTGAGTAGATATGGTTTTCTTCAGTGTATGTGCCAGAAATTGGAGTTAACGGGTAGCAACAGCAGAAATAAATGAAAATTCTATGCTTTAAACAGCAGACAAAATACTTTGTCCTGTTAAGACTAATTTTTTAGTTATTTTATATAAGGCTTCTGCAAGTTCTCCAATCTCTTTTCAAGGATGAATGTAAATCAGGCAGACAAACTCTTTGTATACCTTCTGCAGTCACCATAAAGAAACAAAGAATGATATCAGCCTTAAAAATATCCAAGTGACCTAGATCATCATCTGAGAAACATGTTGCTAGGACCAAAAATTTGGCCAGCAAATTTGAAAATTCAGGTAATTGATAATTACAAATAACCCAGCCACAATAGTCAGAGAAATCAGTGGTTTTTAAGATTATAACTGGATGTCCACAAGCCAGTGTGTGCCTCAGCAAAACTGGACGGCAGGAATCCACTAGCTTAAAAGGAGGATTGCATTATGCACGAAGGGGAAAAACCTGTTCATGTGAGCGGTTTCATTTGTATCTCACAGCAAATTAGATTCCTTCAAAAGCTCCTCAAGGGAATGTGGCATCATGAAGCCTTTCATCAGGGGCCCCAGCCTGGGCTCTGCTTCAAACTTCTTCAGAAGAACAGAACAAACATCCTCCTTCCCCTGAGCCGGATGTTTTCTGAAGGTGGAACAAGGTATCCACTGTAACTCAAAGGGAGGAAGGATCACATAACACCAGGCATAAATGTGGAGTTACCAGTTTCCACAGGCTTTTCTATTATTATATTTTTTTTGAAACCAGAAAGCTTTTCCACATCCCTGTTAGAGCTATGAAGTTCTTTGGGTTTCCTCTACTTTGGATCTACTGACATTCAAATCCCAGGCTCTCAAACACAGCCATTATGTGCCAGGCATCTTAGCAGAGAGAGGGGCTGGTAGAACATTTCACGCTCATGACAGCCCTATGACAAGTACAGAAATGGTGGACGTGGAAAAATATTTATCAGGAAGCATTTGATGTATTTTTAGGTTCTCCTTTAAAGCAAAGTAGTGGCTGGAAATCCAGGGAGAGGAGAACAAGTTCCCTGCACGCTGCCAGTAAATTCTCTGTAGAATTCAGCTTTGAAACCCGGTGCTGACCAGCTACACCCGTACTTCTTGGGAGCCGTCAGCAATTCGGATCAGGGTTGAAGCACCTTTCTTGCGGCACCATGCAAGCCATGGTTCCTGCTGTTTTCTTCCCTTAAATCAATATCCTGTTATTAGGCAATAGGGCAAAAGTTGTTTCTCTGAACTTCTTCCTAATTTTGATCACTCTCCAAAATTAAACGGGCTTGTATTCCTGTTGTAGAGTTCTCAAGGATGGTGGAACAAAGCATGGGAAGGGTCTTTTTCTCTAGCAAACTGCAGAAGTTTCAAGAAGGAGCCTCCGTGACATTTGCTTATTTTAAAATAGCTCACATTCCTCTGGACTTTTCTGTAGTTGTTTTAATGGTTTTGCATGTTTTGCCTGCATATGCAAAAAGACTTAGATGGAGATGTTTTTTCAAACATTCTGGAAAATTAATTTTTTCATTCATGCCCGAGAGAGGAAAGGGCCTGATCAGCTCAAGGTGTTAGCAGAAAGGGATTTGAAGTTTTTCACCTCGTGGTGACTCACTTCTAGACTGCAGGTTGTAATGATTTCAAGACTGGGCGGCAGTGTACTGGAAAATGTTCCACACTTGCAGTTCCATT
>NW_010131596.1:9650-25992 GCF_000699245.1 Pterocles gutturalis | reverse complement strand
AATGTCTCTCACAAACCTCATCCTGCCTGGCGTTTTCTGCGAGTTTGTGGGCATTTACAAGCTAATAGACTACAGAATGAATGGTGGGGAGATGACCTCCCTCTGTACCTGTAGAGGATATGTCTCAAGGACAAAAGAAAGTCATTCTATAGACCTTTGTGATGGATTTATTGTATTGGTAATGAAAGTTGTTTTCTCTTTTACATCATTGGGTTGTCCCTCTGATAAACTCATGTTGACAGAATAATGTGTCTTTTGGGACATTATTAAAAACCAAGGACTGCATAAACAGCAGCAATGGAAGATTTAACATCTCTTCCCTCCCACATCTTCCAGTCCCTCCCAACCTGGTATTCTATGGTTCTATGATCAGTGTCATAACTTGAAAATATCTTACTAGACCTGGACCATAACCCAGAGACACTGAAATCAATACAATTTTTTTCCGTTGACTTCAGTGAGTGTCAGACCAGAACAAGATGGTGAAGTTCAGCACTTTGGAAGAGTAACCAGGTGGACCAGTGGAATGGGAAAGCTGGGTGGAAGAATAATCAATAACAACTGGGAATATTAGCAGTCGTTTAAGAGCTTGAGTAATTTTTTTCAGATGATGATCAAGTTTCCTATATCTGCACAAGATGCAGGCTGCAGCAACAAAATGCACCTACAAAAAAAATTGGAAGTGATGTCCTGAACCAAATTAGAGCAGTTTCCCAAGCAGTCCAAACCATTAACTTGAAGTGCTGTGCAGAACTGGTATGAAAGGCAAAGAACAGACCAAGAAGCACAGATAAAGAACAAACTCTTGGCTCAGCCGGCTTCAGAAGATAATCACAAGCTTTCTGGAAGCCAATTTAAGTGCCATGCCAGAGCACAGTCTAATTTCTCTGTTAAGCCCTTTGCCAGGAAATAAACTATTTCATTCAAGAGGTTATTGCATTAAGCAGAAGTGACTAAGGCTGAGATTCTGAGATCCAGCTCAATGCTGAATGTCACCTCACTTGACAAGCAGACCTTAAATAACAAGAAAGACATTCAAAAAGTGAGCTTGGAATTCAGTTATATTTTTAGCTGGGCCTCCTGCTTACCTCTAGATGTCTTGTTTCTTATCAGAATGAGTTAAAGCTTCACGAAGCATAAGATGGAAGAAAGCTGAGCTGCTATGGTGCATGACTTTATTTACTGAGTAGGATAAATGGATGAGAAACCAGTGATGCTGGATGAGAAATAGGATTCCCTTCTCTGCATAGAGCAATGCCCAAGTGTGGCAGTAAGCAGAATCTATTGAAAAATACAAAATACCAAATGTATTCACAAATACTTTAATGAGTTTGTTTTACTCTGGCTTCTGCAATCAGAATTATTTGCAAATAGTTGGATGACAACCAGATTTTTTTTTTTTTCAGAAGAATGCCATTTCATTGTTCTGCTTTAAGAATTTCCGTCATTCAGTTAGGGAGCTGAAACAATGTCTTGGACAAAAATGACATGTTCGTTGCAAAGCAAACAAAAACCAAACACGAGCCCAGTGGTTTTTTTCCATTAAAATAAGCTGTCTTTCTCTAGCTGGCTATCCCAGTATAAATCCTAATGAAAGCTAGGCACAGAGGTTTCTATCTCTGTAAATTCAAGGAAAAATGCTGCTGGGGGGAAGAAAGCCAACCTGGCCCAGGTACCTCCAGGTGAAGAATAGAGCCCTTTTCCAGGGAAGACAAAGCCTTAAGCAATTGACCACACGACATGAGTAACAGATAGCAAAGTATGCAAACAAATGAACAAATGATTCACAAATAAGCCATAGGCTGAGAATTATTAATTCATTTACTCACTGGATTCTGACATATAACCACATTTTAAAATCTTTCCTAACCAAAAAAGGTATCCAATTTGTTGCACATTTTACCCAGAACTTCAGTGTGCCTAGAAAGAACTGCATTGCTCTGAATTCTGATTTTTTTTTAATGGAAATGGAATTGAAAAACCTTCCTTTGAATGAAACATGAGGCCTTGACCACTTTTTTGTCATTACGGCTACAGCACTTTTCACAGAAGTAGGGTGTTAACCTCTGAGACATGGCTATGTTCCAGCTCAGATGTTTTTCGTTCTTCCTGAATTTTCTCTGTAGTTTCAGTGGGATGACGTAGTCCTCACTTCCCTTCCTTTGTGTAATCCTGGTGGCACAGAACGGGAACGGCTGCTGTGTTTCCCACCACCGAGATTACCTGCTACTGAAATGCAGCTAGAGAGGGATGTCTGCACAGAGAGAACCACATTCATACTCTCTGATGCATTTAAGAGACACTGCATATCTAAGAGGCAGACCTTGCCCACAGTTTGTTAAGCACACTGGTATCCTCCTTGGATAACAGCAGAGCAGAAATGGGGAGCGGCGTTATCCTGAGGATTGTTAGTTGTCCTTTCTTCATCTGGAAAACAAGGGTTCTTTTCGTAGATTCATAGAATGGTTTGGGTTGGAAGGGACCTTAGAGATGATCTAGTTCCAACTCATCATGCCTAGAAAGTGATAGAGGACACCATGATTAGCTGATGAGCTATCAAACTCCAAAATAATAGTAATAATAATAATGATAATAATAATAATGAAGGTAATTCTGCAGCATAATAGAGGACAAAATCTCCAGAGGAACCAACAACTTATAGATGATCCATCTTTATGATACATAAAAGAAACCTCAGAGAATGAAAAAGAAGTCCACTCTGGTGTCTACTTCTCTCTTTTACATTATACTTTCTGCTTATTCCTGAGTAGAAAAATCTTTCACACCTTTTCTCCACCACAATGTCTTGTCAGTAAGCAGTGCCTTTTGCAAGCAAAGACATATTTCTCACATATTCCCACATTGCTGTTCTGAAGTGGAAGACTACTCCTATTTTTTATAGGCAGGGATCTGAGACAGGCACTTTCCAAAAGATCTCTGAAAGGTCTGGGCTGGCATTTTTCCACTGCACCACAATCTCTGTCGTAACCCAGATACATATCTGGGCCTGGAATGAGCTTGGTTGTTATTTTGGCAGCCCTCAACTTAGAAGTAAAGGATGAAGAAGCACTCAGGATACTTTTCAGAGCCTAAGAAGCCATTCAATAAAACCAGGGCAAAGTCAGTCTTGATATTGTTCATATCTCAGAGAAAATCCACCTCATCCCAAGATCTTATTTTTATAACCCTTCAAGAGTTCTTTTTATGCTATAAAGAGAGAGACAGCTGTAATTCCTTGAGGATAACTTCTAAATCTGCTTCAAAGACGTACCGGGGCAATACCCCAGGATCTAAGTCCTTCAGACTTTGGAACAACCCAGGTCTGACCTTTGTGGCTTAGGCCCATCTCTGCTCTGAAGGTTAGACAGCTATTCCCATTCTACCAGCGCGACTTTAATTTGAAAAGCAGTTCTCCTGGCAGGCTGCTCTGCCCTCAGCTGATTACGTAAACTATTGACATATGCAGACCAGTTGAGGCCATTTTCTCCGTTAAATTCAAACCTTGTTTTAAAAGTGCAGTTTTAACATGTTGTTCTTTCTGAAATATTCCACAATATGTGCTTTCACGTTTGGTTATATAACATTACATTCTTTTACAATAATAAAGCCGAGTGTATTTTGGAATTGTTCACAGACTGAAGCAGTTTAGCAAATGGGACACATCCAGATGTGAAAACGTTCTGCGGCTTGGCTAGACACGTTACTAAACCTTTGACTCAGATCTCCAAATGATGCACAGGATGAATTTAGATTTCCTTTCTGAAAGGGACCCGGTGCTTTCCTAGTATGCACAGGGGGAACCAGGCGTTCCTATTTCTGATGTTGGGGTTCTGCAGTTTAACACAATTTAGCACAAACTTTAATGAATGTCAATTCAGTAAGAACTTAAAACTGTTCATGAGCTTCATTTAGGTACTTATATAGTCTGTTAATGGCCTTGATACAGGAGAATACATCATTAAATAATAATATTGTATTGAACCTGATGTAGTCACACTTCAGCCTAGGGGCAGAGATGACTGGTAATAATGTGGAAAGAAAATCCTGTTCAGTAGTTTTCATATATGGGCAAATTGCTATGACTTTTCCAAATTCATAGGTGGGGACTAAAACATAATCAACAAGGGAATCTGCTATTCTAGCAGAATAAATAAAATAATTTGTAAGTATGTGGGGCTCTTCTGTTTCAAAAAGCTCATAAAGGGATGTGACATAGGGAGGGACATTGCCATACAGCACCCTCCTGGGTGGAGATGGGCAGCCAGTGTGCTGCGAAAGGAGGGTTTTGACAGAATCATAGAATCATAGAATGGGTTGGGTTGGAAGGGACCTTAAAGATCATTGAGTTCCAACCCCCCTGCCATGGGCAGGGACACTAGGAGATACTTCTTCCCTATCAAAGGCATTTTCATGACCCTGTGGAACAGAAGGCAACTCAGATGCCAAAGCTGTGATCTGCATCTCCAAGCAGACATTAGAGAGTACTTACACAGCTCTGCCAAGGGTGTGACATCATCGACACAAGCCTTGGCACAGAGGATCTCTTGTCCAGATCCCCTCCGTTGTCTCCTTCTGCATTGTGACATGTTGCCATCCCCGCTGCAGCTCCATGACCTGCACAGTTGATTGCTATAGCACACAGCTTCACCCCGGCCCTGTACTGCCATCCGTGTGAATTTAGGCTTATGACCTTACAGGAGAGATCCCACAGGACTTACATATATTGCTGCTATATTGTCTGTGCACAAGGAGAAACTCGCTGGACTTCAGGAATTTCCTTACGGCCTCCGCATGCCACTCCTTGCTCTGGTCCTTCATCACTTGACTTCTCTACAGCCTGGGGAAGCCAGGGGACTAAAAGGTCTCCACTAGGATCAACTAATCAGCTCATTTGGCTTATTCCAATCTCAGATTCTGGTCTGAATCAGTCAGGTCCTGTCCCGTTAACTCAACAGCGTTTCCGCTGGTATGAAACAATGGGTCTATGTCAACAGCGTGTTGGTCTGGCTTTACATCACATTGAAATCAAAGCAGTCATCATGTCATCAGCCTGTAGAAACATAGTGCTGAGTTCATCCACAATAGTTATTTTAAATCTGCCTTTTTTTTTTTCCCCTGAGCTGACTTTGATGGAAAACTCTGGGCTGACTGCCTTTTGAGTTTGCTATTTCATGTTGTTTGTTGTTCTGCTTCCTGGTTATTATTGATATCCCATCATTATCCAAATACTTTCTAACCACAGGAATTAGTGCAGCTACAAATTCTCTTTTTTTTTTTTTTTATTTCTCCCCTTTGCTTGTAACTTATGAATCTTTCTTTATTTGCAGAGGCCAAAAGTCACAAAGTGTTTCCATCCTTTCCCTGCATATAGGCACAATACAGTGATTTACCATGCAACCAAGGAGTTGAGATTTAACACCTCACAGCATTTATTGTTGTATTTATTCACACAATTCTTATTTATCCATTCAAAGGATTCATCCTGGCACAATTCAGCTTACTGCAGTCATGAGATTCTAATTCAAATGTTGAGCTTCGGCGTTCTTTATCAAAGCTACTATTTTAAAAACGTGCTTATCTCCAAATACCCTTCATTCGCAGCTGCGAGATATCTGGGTAGGAAGTAAGAGACAACTTCGAATTGTATGCCAGATCTGCTTTATTTACAGATGTGCCATGTACACAGAGCGGCCACCTGTCCTTGCCAGCAGTAAAAGGGACATATATGACTGTCTGCACTCAGCTTTGCAACGACGAAAGCTTTCTTTTCAAGGAAAAAAAACTCTGGACATTTCATGCACTTATATGGTGTTTTTGTAGCCCTAGTATTTTAGAGCCAAAGGAAATGTACATGTCCAAGAGAGTTTGCTGGATACACAGACAGTATTCTTGGAACTGGGCTTAACTGTAATCATCAGGGAAATCACTCTGCTGCTTTCCTTATGCTAGGATAGCCAATGTGCAACGCAGTGCGAGCCTCCATCCAGGGCAGGAACTTTTCCGTTCTTTCTGAAAGCAACAATTTCATGCATAATAAATCAACGAGCAGCACATATACACACAAACATACAGACTGCTGTTCTCTTTGCACTTTTTCTCTGGGAAGTCTCACACTCACGTGTATAATAATCTACCAGGTCTGTTCTGGGGACTTCCACTTCTGCTCCAGATCTCCCTCAGGGTCTGGGAGCCAGCTCACCTAACATTGGGCATCTGTAGCATAGAGGTCTACAGCTAACCTAGATGTCTGAATTGCATTTTGTAGTCAGTGGAGAGAAACAGGCCTTTTTAGGGACCAAGATTAGGGACCTTTTTACTCAGAACTGGTCTGTGTTAAATATTTAGCCTGGATGCAATTGATTTTGCCCTAAAATCCACTTAATAGATCTTCACTGTCTATAAACAGAGCTTGGGTGATTCCTCAGACACAGACATACATGTTACAGTGATGTCTGAGTCCTATCCCTTCCATCCAAAGAAAAATCTCATCCTGCTTTGACATCTTCTGCGGACGTGCAGTGGGGTTATACTCTATCTAACTTAGGGAGACATTTCAGCCTTCGCTACCAAAACCTGTTTATCATTTTGTCAGTCACCATGTGCTGTATCATTCTCTTGCTTGTCAGTCAGGCCTGTATGCTGGGTATCGGTTTTGACTTCCATGACCTCTTTTGAAGTCATTTAAATACAGACTGTCTCAATTGTTTAGGTTCCTCTGGGATAAAGCTTTTCCTATGCATCTCACAGCCAAAAATGCTGTGCAAGCTTCAGGTCTTTTTCATGAGCAAGCTGTAGAAATTCTCTACAATCAAACCACGTAAGAGTATGAAACTCATCGATAACTTTACTCAGAATATAGGTAACTCTATGCAGTTATTACATACAATCATCATGTAAAATCCATATATTACATGCATAGCCACATCTACACTATTTTATTGGCTTCCCTTCTGTGTTTGTCAAACCTCAGCTGTATCTCCCCACCTTCACTGACTTCCACAGCTTTTCCTTCCTATCTCTTCCCATCATCCATGTTGAGAGAGAAGCTCCTGCTTCTGTCTCATACTCGATTTATTTGCCACGTTTTCAGAAAAAAATGTTCCCATTACATATCTATCAGCCGCGTTCATTGTTCTCCTTTGGATTCCTCCTCGTAGCTCTCCTTGGCCCTGATGCCTAGGAAATATTTGGCAATACATGCTGTCTTGCTGACTAATGCAGTGGCATCGTTTCCTCACTCTCCATAGAGGTCTGATCTCTTTTGTCTTGGATTTAAGTTGAAAAGCTATTTGCCCATGTGTATACAGCACTGAGCTCAGCTGCTCCCGAGCCACCATAGGATGAGTAAATAATAACGATCAGATAAACGAATTTTGAAAAATCAGGGGTAAATGACTTTTCAGAAAAACTTTCCTGGGGAGATTTCCACTGTCCTCTTTCATAAACACCAGCGCTGTGCTTCCTTTGTTACAAATTCTTCATTCTTCTGGTTTTGATTCTTTCATGCTTCTAGTTGAAAAACTTTCAGCAAGGTTCTGAAGCCAACACACTGTTGCAAGCACGCACATTTTTTTGGTAAAATTGTGTCTGCAAAATATCATTATGTCTGAAAAAATATCACTACCTTTTTTATATACCCAAGGGAGGCAGACAGCTTCCAAGCTGTAGCAGGTTCCTATCATCTGTTGCTCAGACAGAAGGTGTTACACTGCAGCTGGGTGTTGGTGAGACCAGGTTTATTGGTAATATTTTTTATCACCTTGAAAAATTAGACAAAATGTAAGCCCTTCCTATGTCCCAAATATGTCCAAAATGTAATGTGTATGAAATGGTCTAATATATCTCATGCCGTAAAAACAAGAAACAGATAAAACACACCAGGAAAGGTGCACGATGCAGCCAAGCCCTGAGATACATTTCATCTAGAAAGAACACAGGCAATGCTACATCAATAATCTGAGGATTATGTTTACAAAAGGATGCTATTCTACTTCAGGAGATGGAGGTTTTGAAAACAGGTATTTAAACACCTCATAAGGAATTACTTCAGAACAGAAAGAAAACCTCCACTGATTTTATGGAGTCCTCCTAGACCTCATGCCCTGCCCTCAGACAACCCTCATGTTTGAAACCAGGGTATCATTTACAGAGATGCGGTTTCTCAGGTCTTTTGTTTGGGGTGGTGTCTCATTTCTGTTTTATCTCCAGTGCAATCTCGGTGAGGAGATACAGGTGGAAGAATTAAACTACTATACACAGCAGTAATTAATAATGTAAATATCTTTGAAAAGCGAGAACTATATATTCACTGAACTTGTTTTTTCCCAAGTGTATGAAAAGTGAGCGCTGTCAGGAGGCAATGCCAGTTGATCAGGGAACTAGCTCAGGTGCCTGTCGCCGTTAAACATCTCTCTCTGCCTGCTCAGGGGTTAAAGCATCTGTCAACGCAGACTGTGGCAGAGCAGAGCTGCTCAGAGATGGATATAGATGGCTATAGAGGTCTCGTCAGGAACAGGAATCCATACAAGCTCTGTCTCAGTGAAATCAGTCAGGAAAGTGCAGTCAGTCAGTGTTCCCTCTGAACCTTGCCAAGCCTTTTGCAGGAACCTCAACAGCTTTACATAGTCTTGTGTGCCCTGTTCCTCTGGAGAATGTTTTCTGCTTCTGCGACAAACAGGCTTTATGTGTTGGGAAATGCTGTTGATCTGGCATGCCGTCCGAAAGCCTTCGCAGATGGGGCAGGAATGTTTTTTCCTGATAAAGAAAGGGCTCCAGATGCAAGAATATCAATTCTCAAGAAAAAGGGAGGAGAATACTTGGTGGAATGGAAATAACCCTTCTTTTCTCAAGGGCAAGGGATGTGCTTAATAGTTTTTCTCACTCTCTTTTGTGCTCAGCAGCAGCAGCTTGTGCTCTACCCATTATTTCCTCTGTGGAGGAGGACCTAATCTTCACCGTGCTGCTTTTTCATCCACACAAATCACTTTTGGGAGAGGCGGTGAACTTACCTGATGTTAATCATTTGATTGCAATGATTGCTGCTGCTTCAAATCTGTTGATCCTGACATTCGGGTAACATCTGCATATGACTTTCTCTATTACAGTTCCAGGCACCGTCACTTTCCTTCTCTTCACCAACATCTTGATCTGATGCAGTGTCTGTGCAGCACTGTGAAATTAGTCACCTTTATGTAACTCAGCACTGTTCCAAAAAGCAAATCTTTTTCAATTTATACTTGAAAATCTCAGACTTTCTTGAATAGAATCCACTCAATAGGGCCCTATTCACACCAGGAACGAATGTGCTCTGAGAGGAACTAAAGACTGTAATATTAAGCCCTGAGTTAACCTATTCCTTTTTTTTCTTTTTCAATTGTTAAGACTAATAGTCTTGGATTGTATTGCATCCCTTTACTCTTAGCAAGACACACAGGACAGAAATCACCCCATCCTGAAGTAAATGTCCAAACCAGAGCAGATGAATGGTGCTGCCTCTTCCACTGCTTGCACGTGGACCCCAAGGTGATTAGCTGAGACAGAGTCACCTCTGCTATGGACATGGGGGCAATGAACCCATCTAAATTGCCTGAAAATACCTGAAAATACTTGAGTAACTGTGCTGCAGCACAGAGTATGTACGCTGACAGTTGCTGTGGGATGATTACCTCTTTGTACTGCCAATGCATATAGTTTGTTCCCATGGCTCAAGGAGCCTAAGCAGTGAAGATTCATGATGGTTCTACATGTGCAATACTTGTTTCTTTCTTCATCCCTGAAAACCTAAGGAATAAGGGTACTAGTAGTTCAACTATAGCATATACATTAGGATTACATCTTTATTTACATGATCACACGCTATTTTGTCCCAAAGAACAGGGTACAGAATGATTTCACAGGAGGAAGGAATTAGGACAACCTTCCATCTGGCATCTGCCTAGCTTTCCAACCTATATGCATGATGTTTTGCATAGGATGTATAAGAAACATCATGGTAAGTTGCCTGTGAATCCTGTTCATGGGGCAGTCAGGGAATGAGGGGAGCAGTAAAGGATGGGAAGGCAGTGCAGAGAAATGAGGTTATTCTTTAGCATCAGTTTTCTTCAAAAAGCATGCTGGGAAATGGCAGAAAATGGGAGAAAAAATTAGGTTCTTAGCAAAGACTAAGGAAGGAAGTTACAGGAATGTAGAACAAATGGTAGTGTGGTTCAAAAACTGTGGATACTCATTGTAGAGCTTTGAAAGGGTTTAAGATCTAATGAGATGCCAATAAAACTATACAGCGTGCTTGTGAATGCTCATCTAGTGATTTAGCACTGAGAGAACAGGGGAATCCATGTTTATTTTGTGTCTGGAAATTCCAATATTGGTCTCTGAAAAGGAGTAGAAAGATGATCAAAATATGACAGGTCCTTGTGTATCTTTTGAAAAGGAATGTATGTCTCACCCTTACATTATAGTCCTCTGAATCCAGCAATAGAATAGGAGAAGGAGAAGAATCAGGTGACAGAGAGTTGGACTTGAATGAGCCTTTGAGTAAGTTCTTTACAAGGAATAACTAAGCTGTCTGAGAGGAGTAAAATACCCTCACAGACTGGAGATGGGAGGAATCAGTACTTACTCCACCCATGTTCATCAGAGCCAAGAGTTAACACCGAGTAGCCAAAAGATGGGAGTAGAAGCCGCAGTACTCAGCACAGCCTTGCCACGGTGCCAAATGGCTGGAGACATCCTGGGTTGGTGTCTTACTGCAGGACTTGCACTTTTGCTGTAATAATGTGTTATACAGACCTGGGAGTGACACTGGGGACAGTGTCACCTACTCTGTCATAAATCCCAGAAGGAATCATCTGTTCTGGTGAGAAGGATTAAATGAGGGAAGAAATGCTATTTCTACTTGCCATGACTCTTCCAAAGGAAGAGCATCATAAAAGAGACATCAGTAAAGCATTTCTACCCAAAGTAAACTCTTGCTTACATTAAAAAAAAACCGACTTGTATTATTCTCTGTAAAATTGCCATCTAGGGGCTACTCATATTATACTCCTTGTTTCGAGTGGTGTCCATGGACTTATTTATGAGTGTTCATTACTGAGCTGGAAAAGAGCTGAGAAGTAGGGAGGCAAAACTTACAGAGTAGTCGGCATTATTTAAGGAAAGACAGACCTGGAGACAGAGCAAAGAGTTTCTGAAGGGATATTGTGGAATAATGTTCTCAGCTTGGCCACTGTGTCTAATAAAGAATATAGCTGAAAGAAAAAGGTTAAGAGATGGGCAGTAAAAATCACACAGGAATGGAAAACCGTGGGTATTAAAGGAAAAATACCAAAACTTAATTTTAGAAATGGGACAACGAGGGAAGACTATGATGAAGTGCATGAAATGAACACTTAAAAGAGCCACGCTGGGATTCTTCCATTCATGTGCTTTTCACAAGAAGCCATTCACTGAAACAGAACAGCAGTGTGCATGAAAGGAAGGAGGGAAATATTATTTCAAACACTATACAATCTCCATTGACTTACAAGATATTATGGTGAGAGATTAGCTGTGCTGAAGAAAGTATTTTCTGAATTTTTCATGAATATTTTCTGAGTATTTTAATGAAAAATGCGAACTTCCCCTCTTAAAGGAATAGAGATTAAACTGTGGTATGGAAGAAATATAAACCCTAAAATTCCACGGCATGAATGTAGCCAAACTATGAGTGATACTGTTAGGGAGAAACCACTAACCACAAGTATTCATGCACCTGGATTTATAGGATCTGGCCACTACCAAGGACAGGATAAACAGATCACAGAATCATAGAATCATAGAATGGTCTGGGTTGGAAGCGACCTTAAAGATCATCTAGTTCCAGCCCCTCACAAAGCAGATCCAGTATAATTCCTGTGCAAGCACCAACATTTTGGTGGGCATCCTGACTGAAGATGATGCATCGCTGCCATAAAAATTTAGGCATCTATATTGAATCACCTGGTTTGGCTTTAAGCGCCGAACAAGGATCTGCTTAATCTTGATACAGTGTAATTTTTTTGTAAAGACCTTTAGATCCTGCCTCTCACAACAGTGACACTTGAAGTGTTTTGTGCTGCAGGCATTACATGGGAAAATGCGTGTAATAAAACCTTTGTCCTCAGATGGCTCCAAAATAGTACACATTTAAGATGAAAAAAGGCCCCCGCTAAAGGCAGAATTTGCTGGGGGTTTTCGATTTCCTTCTTCTAGCATTTTTGTCTTTGCAAACTCAGCACAATGTTAAACTTTTTGATAGAACGACAACATGTAATTACAGCTGAGAAGCTGCAGAAATGCAGAGTGTATATGCATTTAAAGTTAGCCATATCTTTAATTGCTGTGAAATTGTAAAGCCAAGTACAGTCTGGTTTTAGTACTGGACACACACTTCTTCAACCGAGGAACAAGGTAGGTAACTCTGTTTTGATTGTTTGTGGCAGCTGGCTGTATTCCAACACCTATTTAAAAAATAAAGCCATGCCAATATGAGCCATAATAATTCCTGGGATTATATTAAAAACCAGAGATATGTGAATCATTTTCTTTACTCAAAAGCTTTCGAGACTTCTCCTTCTGGAGGATGTGTCACCAGCTTTTGGTCAGGAATTTACTACTTTACAAATTGCTGTGAATCAGAACTATAGTGTGTATGAAATGAACACGAAAAAGGGGAAGATGGATGATTGTGACCAGCAACCAGTGCCTGTTCAGCTGCTGTGGGAATCTGTATATGAGCATGAGTATCATTAAGATATTACATCTTCTTTTTTTTTACTGTGAAGTGCCATTCCCTGGGTAAAAAAACCCAAAGGCTAGATTAGGTGACCACTATTATTACAAATCCTAAACCAAAACAAAGCAGTCTTTCCTTTTCCAGTATTTAAACATCTCATTGTTGAACCAAGAGCAAAATAATGCTGTTCTGCAGAAGTCTGGACATCATCCTGACATGCAGTAGCTGAAGATCTAGCCAAGGTTGCTAACTGGGACCTTCTCCCTAAACCTCTGGCCTCCAGTTCAGGTCTCTAACAAAGTCGCTGCATTCCAGCGGGTATCTTCAGCGACCTCGAAAATATGCTGATCTCCAGTTTCCTCTGTCGTCTGTAGTCCAAGACGTAGGCAGGGCTCCTCCAGCAACAATTTGGAAATGCAGTCTGGACTTTACTTTATAGAACTGGATTTCATGAAAAAAAAAGTCCAGCTTTAAGGTGGTTTTAGCTCTACGGATGAATTGTGAGGATGGTGTAGAACTGTGGCGCTTTGCTATGAGGTCAGAGAAACTTAAGGGTTGTGAGTCATGGTCACAAGAAGATTAAAAACGGCTGCAGGGGCTGACACCTAGAATACAAACACAGATTTCAATGTCTCTGTTGCGCTGACACTGGAACTTGTCCAGTCCCTTGATGAGCTGGTTCTGGGCACCAAAGTGGTAGGAAACTACTTCAGGGGAAAAAAAAAGTGAAAGCTTTCTGCTGATTTATTGTCTTGGAGTGGGGCATCAAGGGTCATATGAGCATGAGAGTTGGCACAAGGAACAGGGTGGGATTAGATAGCCAGCGACTGGTCAGGGCTGTAGCAATTAGACTGGCTTAAATTGTCACAGAATTGTGACCAGAGATGGACTACCACTGTCAGTTGGAGCCCCTTGGCTGTAGAGATCCTTTCCTGTGCTCAGCCATGCTAGCTGCTGGTCCCCAGCCTCCTCCTCCCACCAACTGGTGCTGTTGCCCAAGATCTGTTCAGTTGCAGTGAGCCAAGAAACTGTTAAAGGAATTCAGTGAACCAAACTATTTGGGACTGAAGTGGGCTGGGAGACAAGTCTGCCAGCGGGCAGGGGACAGTCACCTCCAGAAGAGGGACAGGGCAAGAGGCGTGATGGGCTGGGTACAAAGGGTACTCGCAGCAGGTACTGCTGTGGTCATGGCTGCTTACAATATGTGTGCTGGTTTCTACCCTTAAAGAGCCTGGATGTATTATCTTCAAAAAAATAAAAATAAAAAAAATGAAACAGAGTACAAGGTGGCTTGATAACAAAATTTTTTCTTACAGTGAAGAAATACCAGGTCTCTTTATTTTAGCAGAGAGACACACAGCAAGAAGAGATGGTAAGAGCTGGAGCCAGGCAAATTTCACATGAGGAATAAGGCGCAATTGTTCAACTATGAGAGCGATTAACCAGTGGAACAGACTACCACGGGAAGCAGTAGATTTTCCATTTCTTCAAGTCGTCAGCTCAGGACTGGATGCCTTTGTGGAAAATACTTTTAATAAACATGAGATTTTGGGCTTAACAGTAACTAACTCAGTAAAATTCTGTTGTGCTTATTAAAGAGGAGATCAAGCTGGATGATATATTACCCCTTCTACTCTTAAAAATCCATGAAGTGTAAATGAAACAGCTAGTGAGCTCCACTATGGAACCGTTTAGGGTACACATTCATACACTTTCCTTGTCAGTGGCAATGTTTTGGCTGGCACCTCCTGATGACTTGGTGTCCAGGACAGCATCTTACTCCTGCTGAACCCTCCTTGAGATCACTCTGTCTCTGTCTGAAGCCCCTTAGCTATGATTACCTCCAGTTCAACATGCTTTGTGTCTGATTCAGATGGTGTTATATAAAAGCAGAACTACAAATTATGGGAAAAAGAAGTATGCTTTAGTACCAAGTGAAAGGTAAGTAGAAAGAAGCAAATTTAGTTAGATACAACAGATGCTACATGTGAATGAAGGCTGAGTAACGAGCTTTTCATGCAGTCTTAAATCTGCAATTTTCTCAGCAAGTCATCTCAAAAGCTCTCAGAGTCCTTAAAAATCTGTTTGTTTTTTTTTTTTTTTTCTCCCGAAAATAATAAAGCAACTCTTAAAAGAGCACTTTCCCTCAATAGGGTCCAAAGTCCATTAGTGAGGAAATCAGTATTATTACTTCCTTCAGTTTTACACATGGAATTTGAAAAAGCAAGTTGTCCATAGCTAGTCAGAAACTAGTGACAGTGATCCTGTTGTCTGTATCTCAGATAAGTATCTGACAAGATTACAAGTATACAAATATATTTATTTTATTACAAGAAACCAAATTTATTTTCTTAAGAGGGTTTTCTGTGGCTGTCTTTTGATAACAATCCTGAAGGAAGTGGGCTAAGGGATTCTCTTGCTCATAGTTGGATCTGGCCCTGATGATTTCCGTCAAATACAGTCAAACAACAGATAATATATAGTTAAAAACTGTAAACATTTCTGGTACCCTACGTAGTGTCATTTCCTCAATTTAGTAGCTCCTTTAGATATGGATAAGATGTGGAGTCGATCCATAGCCAGCAACGTGGGCAATGTGCAGCCCAATGGCAAATGAATGATATCAGGTGGGAGAAGAGTAGATAAGAAGTACCTGATGCTCAGCCTGAAATACCGCGTGCAGCTGCTTTGCACACACAAAGCTAGATGCCTGCCTGCCGTGTGAGTATTTACATGAAAGCATGATTAGGAATGGGCAGCATAAAGCACTCGGACTGTCTGTGCATTTGGCTACACAATTTAAAAGCAGGCTTTCAGTTTGAGGCTGAATTTAAAAAATTAAGGCTGTTCCTATCCTTGTTTTACAATATTACAACAATTTTCATCCACAAAAGAGCCACAGCAAACAGTCAAGCATTGGCCCTGGTGCACAGAAAGGATCTGAAGGCTCTACAGTTTTCACAGTCAATTTTTTTCTACCAGCCAACTTTATAAACCACTTCCCAGCAACAAACCAGCACAGTCACTGTGGAAACATTAACTCTTAAGTTTCTCAAGGATTATCAGAAACATGTAGCTACCCTGAGTTCAAATCGTACCTTGGCATTAAAGAGAAAGGAAACAGGCCAATGAGACTTTCCCCTGCTTCTGTTGCTATGTAATTCACTAGACTCTTTTATTCTCTACTAATCCCTGTTAATTCCAGGCTTCCTTCGTGTCTGCCCTGTGCCTGGAATGTGCCTGTCTAGAAGGGAGCTCAAGAGGCCGTTGGTCTCCTTGGTCTTATATAGGATCAGTTATGCCAAAAATATTCCTGACTGATATTTCTCTAACCTTCAAGTATCCATATACCATTCTCCACAGCAATCTATTCTTATTCATTATCTATTCCTATAGTTTTCCTATACGTAAACTAAGTCTTCTTTACTGTAATTAAATTCCATTGCTTCTTGTCCTATAGAAAATAAATTATTTCTTCTTTTCAATGGCCTTTCATGTATATTATCATCCCTCTTCTCAGTTTTCTGTTGTTTAGGGTAAGAAGTTCCCATTTATTCCATTTTTCCATTGCAGGTCATGGTTTCAACCCTC
>NW_010131596.1:0-9619 GCF_000699245.1 Pterocles gutturalis | reverse complement strand
CCTGCTGGTTCTTCTCTGGACACTCTCCAGCTGAGTCATATTGTTCTTGAAGTATTGTGCCTGGAACTGGGTAAACAGATGAGACCTCAGCTGCAGTAGCTGACATTATTCAATTTTTTATCTGTTATAATCCCTCCAGCCTCTTTCCTGAAACCTGGTCCTTGTGTGTTCTCTATCCCACGCTTGTGCAGCTAAACGTTCCTGCCCCAGTGTAGTATCCTGAATTTATCCACATTATAAAACTATTTTCAGACCCTTTTAGAAATATGTGAAGAGCTTTTGGAATTCTAATCCCACACCCCAGTGGATTTTCAGTCCCCTCCCACCTCTTTGTCATTTCCATGTGGAATGTGCCCATTTTCCATCCCAGTAGTTTAATTATTATTGAATAGATTGGAAAAGACTTAACGAGGGAGTGTCCCACTTGGAAATGCAGCCACGCTAATAAGGGATGGCAGCAAGGAACAGCACGACGCAATTGCGACAGCACCATGCTAGTCTGGGAGTACCCACCACAGAGAGAGGCTGAGTTTGTCACCTCCAAACTTTTTAAGGTCTTCAAGTGGAAAAGTGTCTCACAGAAATGTTGGGCCATGGTTTAAGCTGTTATTTTTAAAAGCAGCATCAGCTTACGTAATTCTGTTCCCTGCCATCCCTTTGGCGCTTGCTGGTACTCCTGCACAGCCTCTTCTGTCAGGCCAATGCAACTACTTGTGCAGCCAGGAGGTAAACCAGGTTGGGGGAAAACTAAAACAGCACAAAGAGAAGAAGTTCAAGGTTAGAAGCATGCTCTGAAACAGTTCACCATGGAGGTTGTGCCCACACAGGGAAGAGGACTGGAAAGTGTGGCTGGAAATGTATGCTCAAAAGAGGTTTAAAAAAAACCTAAGCACTTGCTGCTGCTCAGAGGAATGCCCTCATGCACCTCTCTGCTCTTCTGTTTTGACGTGGAGTGTAGTCCTTAAAATGACTTTTTTTTTTTTTTTTTGGTTTGGTTAGTTTTCAATCTGACTGGATCCCTGCTCTGGCTGACCACACATCTAAACAGTAATGTTGGCTCAAGATAGGCACTGAACATAGGAGAGCAGTCTCTAGAACAGGAGTTTCATTGAGTGGCTTTCATCGAGCTAAAAAGATGTTTTGGCCCAGAAAAGAATCTCGCTTTCCACCACCTCAGTGTGTGGCTGTGTGACTGATAAAAAGGATGCAGCAAGTACGGGCAGCGTGTCCGGGGGCTGCTGCACCTGTGCCTGAGGTGCCTTAGCCTTCGGTATTGCTAAGGGCCTTCCATCGCAACTCCATATCTGGTTCCACCCCCAGCTTGTGTCCTCTCCCTCCAGCTGCCTTGGCGATGTTTCCCAGAGCTCCTGGGGCAGTATTTGTCCCTTGTTGTTCTCATGCTGTTATTCTCATGACCTTGCACCTGCAAACCCCTGATAGTGTTCTCGGCAGGTTCTGAAGGGCAGCGATTGCTACCCGTGTGAGAATCACCCCTTTCCCCCCACTCTTCTTACCCTTTGGTTGTAGCTTTTGGTTTACATTAGAGGAATCATAAAGCTTAACAACTATCCAGTGTGCAGCACCTGCAACATACGTCCCCAGCCGATAGAGCTTGAGTGGGTCCCAATAAACATGGTATTGTTACTATGGGAAAAGTGCTACAGGGGGGCCCTGGAGAGATGCTTTCTGGAGACCCTTCCCTCACTTTTTTCTCAGCTGCCCACTTAGGAGAGTTCTCCCTCTCCTTTCTCTATCTCAATTTCTCTCTCTTTACTTTATTTTCACTATTAGATTAAATGTATGCCCTCATCTGTGAACCCCAGTAAGAAATCTTTGTGTGTGTGAACCTGTCCCTACACCCTCTGTGCAGCTGGGGGGAAGGCATCGAAGGCAGGAATCACCCCCGACAGCCACACTACTTTAGCAACAATGCAGCTTTAGCCTAGCTTTGCAGCGTCTGACAGGTAAGAGCGCAGTTCCATGCAGCTTAAATTAATCTAAATTGGGTTTGCCATTGTGTGTAACAGAGGGGAGGGAACACATGGCTGAGGCAGGAGGGAGAGTGACAGTGGAACAGCAGCTGAAGTGGAATCGGGCGAAACCATAAAAACCATTAATACTCAACACTTTGTAAAGAGATAACTGTACATGAACTGCTGTGTTCAGAGGAAAGGCTCGGGAATAGAAAGCCACCGGTCACCACAGAGACAGGTAGATCCTGGGGAGCAGGGTTCTTGGGAGAAGAAAGAGCAACTGTAAAGTCCTGAGGTGACAGGACACAGGAGCTGCTCCAGCAGCTGCTGGTGTGGACTGTTGCCCCCTTAGTCCTGCTGGCAAATCTGTGCCTGCACCCTGCTACGAGGTTTCACAGTTACGTTGGAGCTTTTCCAGTACAACTACTGAAAAATTAAACTGAAATATGAGCTGAGAGAATAACCCATTTATTTAAATATAGATTAACCTTAGATGTCAGACCATTTTTCCCAGCGAATAATTCCCGCACCACGCAGCTAAAGAAAGCCTGAATTAGCAAGAATACGTGTGTCTCTAAGGTGTTTCTAAATCATCAGGTTTTGTTTCAGCTAATCACTGTGCTGATATTTTAGCACTGCAAGTAGCTTCTGAAGATGATGCCAACACAGTCATCATAGCTGTGTGTGTTTCAGTGGAAAATATTTTGGGCTAAGTGTTGTGCATGGCTATTTCAATAGAAAAATATTTAAGGGAAAGTGTATTGTCGTGGTAAATTACATTGAAAAACTAGGGTGGAGCATGGGAAAAAAAGGCAAAAGTTACATACAAATAGAAAAAGGCAAAAGCCACATTTTGCAAAATTTCATTCAGTTATCAATATATGTTTTGTATTAGCTGCTCCTTTGCTGAGTGATGTTACACAGAACAGACAATCCCATGCAAGGGCTGAGTCTGTACTAACTTGCCCACGGACCAGCTGTGTAACAGGGTTTTTTTATCTAAGAAGATTCCCAAGAGCAGCCTGCCCAAGAGGCGCCAAGAGGTAATGGAAGCACAGGGCTTCCTTGGACGGTCCTGACCTGTTGCATCTTTCCCAAGTTGAATACAAGTCTTGGTGGGGATCATCCTTGTAGTGGTTTTTTTTGGAAGATGTGGAGAAAATTCTAGGGAGGTAGCTGCACATCCTTGTGTTCACTATACAGACAGGGTAAGTGAAATACAGTTTATCTGAACATCAGTTTCTTATACTGGCCTTTCAGATTCTTTGATGCTATGGTGATAGACTTAATACTTTACTCTTCACACTGGGGTCTAAAGTCCCTCCGTATATATCCTCCATGCAATGTACATGTGCCTTGCTGGTTCGGTGAGAGCTCCTTCACCCACAGAACAAGCTATTCTGGAAGAAAGGTCACTTTAAACTAGAGTAAATGCTCTGTTCACATGAGCTGTGGGTCCATGAGGATTTATTTGGTGACGATACTAGCTGAAGCAATTCTGGCTTTTTTTTCCTCCCACCTCCCTCTCTTCCCACCAATTGTTCATGTGCCACTCCCTGCACTGCGCAGGCAGAACTGTTTGTGTAGCTACATCGTGAACAAACAAGGGAACTGATCTAATACAACTAGGCAAAGTGGAGAAATGTTGTTTGTTTTCTTCTGCCAGATCGTTTGACCTACGTGATTCGTTACACAGCTCTATAAATCACTCCCTCGGCAAAGAACAGAAGAGCAGGTGGAAGCAGAAAAAATTAGCTAGATGAGCAGCGCTGTTGATGACCATGAACCACAGGCTGAGTTCAGGATTTACTGATGCTAACCGCGCGTTGTTGCCCCTCTGTCATCATTACAGCAGAGTTGTTACAGTGGTACAGACAGTCCTACACCTTGGGTCAAACTCACCCTTGAAGACAAACTATGAACAAAAGTGGCACACAAGGAGATTTCAGGAGATTGCTGAGCTGTAGCTCACCACCATCATCAGGATGAGATCTTGTTTCTCAGCCATCTTTCAGTCCTGGCTGCAACTTCCAGCCTTCCCATGCATCAGTTCTGGTGGTCATCAGAGAGTTTGCAGAAGTCTGGTCATGTTCATTAGCTTAAGAGAAAAGATCATGTTACTTTGTGCTTGATCAGTTTTCTTCTGGGTTAGGGAGCTGAACTGGCTCATCGATGGCCTTTTGAAAAGCAAGCCCATGGAAGGGAAGTGGTGGAAAACCAGAACTAGGAGTGTGGAGAAGGTTTGGAAAGGGGGGTGGGTGAGATATTCTTCCTTCAGTAGTGTTGAGCTGTAAGATCAACTCATCTGTCTCATCTTCTGATTCAGATACACCTTCCATTTTTATGCAGGTTGTTAGCTCTAGCAGATGGATAAAATATATGACTTTTATCCATCTCATCCTGAACTTCTGCAGGAAGATTTAAACATGTGAGCTGTTCCTTGCTTTCAGAGCATGAGTCAGCTAAAGGTTTGACCCATTAATCTTACAAAAGTGAGAGGGGAAAAAAGACTGCAGCCTTTTCTAGCTGTTGCATTCCCAGTGTGCAAAAGGGATGCTATGGGTTTCTGTGTTAATGCTTTTTCACTGGTTTCTAAATTTGCTGTTTTCATAAGGCAAAAACTACATTAGCTGTCAGACGTACAAACTCAACTGGTGTTCTGAAAATCCAGCTGTTTTCTGATTCTTAATAAAAATACCAGTAAAACAGCCTCTGTAATCAGAGATTAACTGGCAGGGCTCTTGACAATACATGAAGCAGAACAGAATCCACCTCAGTTGCCATGGCTATGCTTTCCCTTCGAGCTAACAGAATTTTAAAAATTACTTTTTCCATTAATTCAGAAATTTTGACCTATACACACACAGAAAACAGTTAATATCAATAAGAAGAGAGACTTTTTATACAGCAGACGCCAGTGTCGGGTAATTAAGGTACAGGGCTATCTCCGTACATAGGTAAAATAACTGTTACCTAAAGCAGCATAATATCAGGAGCAACACAAAGGCCACGGCCCTACTGTAAATACCGGAGCTCTAAAAAGTCAGACCCATAACTTCTCCACTGAGAAATGAGAGAGGTTTGAGGGCAACAGGTACTGCCTGGGGAGAGAGATAATCCCTCTCCAGTCTTTTCCATGTTCCCTGTGGCAGTGGGAACAGGAAGCTTAGTTTTCCAGGGCTCTGCTCCTTGATCTGTCTGCCCACTATCTCTCTACTTTGAGTATCCTGCTTTCCCAGCACAGCACAGCCCCTTCATCTTTAGGATGTCAAAATTCAGCATTACCTACACAGCTGAGAAACCCTGAGACATAGAATTGTCTCTAAATCACCACTATTTCTTACATTCTTTCTTATGTACCCTCTACTTCCTACTCTCGGAGAAAAAAAGTACTGGGCTATCTGGACCAGCTGACTGCCAAGATCATCACCAGAAGAATGCGGGAGGGTGGAGGTCTGTCTTTTCTTTATAGACCATATGAAGCATATCAAGGAAGAAAGATGCCAGGGGAGATGTCTTGCTGGAGCTGTTACAAGCAAGAAAGAACTGGTCAAAGATGTAAAGGCACAGTCTTGGCTGCAGCAAACAGAAGACTAGAGAGTTAACAATCTTGAGAGAAATAAGCAAGGCAAGTAGTAGAATCACAATCCTGGACTTAAGGAAAGCAGATTTTGGCTTACTCGGGAATCTTCTTGGCAGGATCCAACGGGAGGCTACCCTAGAAGGCATGGGATCTAGAGCAGCTGGTTGATCTTCATGGAGAACCTCCTCTAAGGAAAAGAGCAGTCCATTCTGATGTGCAGAAAATCAAGCAAGTATGGCAGGAGGCCAGCAAGGATGTACAAGGGACTCCCAGCTGAGCCCCAACACAAAAAGGTAGCACAGATGGGCTGCCCAGGAGGAATACAGAGACATCGCTCTGGGAAAGTCAAAGCTCAGCTGGAGTTGAAATGAGACAGGGAGGCGAAGGTCAACAGGAAAGGCTTCTGTAGGTACACTGGCAGTGAAAGGAAGGCTGAGGAAAATATGGGCACATAGTGACAAAGGACATGGAAAAGGCTGATGTACTCAATGCTTTTTCTTTCCAGGGTTTTCACTGATACGGTCTGCCCTTAGGCTTCCCAGTTCCCCAAGCACAGTAGCCGTCTGTGGGAGTGAAACAGTACCCAGCAAAGCAGTCAGGGAGCACTGGAGCCAAGTGGACATACGCAAGTCCACAAGATCAGATGGGATGCAACAAAGGCTGCTAGAGGAGCTGGGCAATGTCATTGTAAGGCCAGTCTCTTATCATCCTTGAAAGGTTATAGTGATCCGGGGAGGTTCCTGATGACTGGAGATGGGTAAAGGTTACCTCTGTCTTCAAGAAATGCAAGAAGAAAGATCCAGGGAACGAAAGACCATATAACCTTAGTCCCTGGGAAGGTGGCAGAGCAAATCCTCCTGGAAGCTACATCCAAGCACACGAAGGACAAGAAGCTAACTGCGAACAGCCAGCATGTATTTACCAGGTCAAACTGATTGTTTCTACAATGACATGACCAGCTGTGTGGACAAAAGAGGAGCTGTGGATGCTGTAAAGTTTTGACAAAGTTTTTGACATGTTTTCCTATAGTATCCTTACAGTCAAATTGGTGAAATATGGCTGGTTAAGTGGACCATAAGGTGGGTGGAAAGTTGGCTTGGCCATTGGCTCAAAGAGTGATCAGTGGTACAAAGTCCAACTGGCTGCATGTTACTAGTGGCATCCCTCTGGGATTGATACTGGGGCCAGTGCTGTTTAATGTCCTTTACTGATGGCTTGGATGATGCAATGGGGGGACAATTGCAGCAAATTTGGGACAATACTAAACTGGGGGTGAATGATTGATAAGCTGGAGTTCAGGGCTTCTATGCCGAGTGTCCTAAGCAGGTTGGAGGAATGGAGTCATAGGAACTTCATGCAGTTCAACAAAGGCAAATGTAACATCCAGCACCAGAGAAGAAGTATGCAACAGTAAAGGTTAGGGGTCAGCAAAGGAGCTTAGCAGAAGAAGACTTGGAGGTCCTGGTGTACAGCAAGTGCAAAATGAGGTGGCAGAGTGCCCTTGCAGCAAAGGTTAACCACGCACCAGGCTGTTACTAGCAAGAGCACAGCCAGTAGGTTAAGGGAAGTGGTTCTCCCCCTCTGGCACTTGTGAGACTACATCTTACAAGTGTCCAGTTTTGAGCTCCCCAGTACGAGAAATACATTGGTATGCTGGATTGAGCCCAGTGGAGGGCCTCCAAGGTCATCAGGGGACTGGAGGTCATGATGTACGAAGAGAACGTGAAAGAACTGGGTCTGTTCAGCCTTAAGAGAAAGCTAAGGAGGGAACTTCTTGCTGTCTACAGCTGCCTGATGGGAGGATGTAGAGAAAACAGATGCGCAGGGAAAGGAAAGGCAAGGTTGTGGGGCAAGGGACACAAATTAGGCATGGGAATTTCTGACTCATTACAAGGAAAAAAAACAGATTACCATAAGGGCATTCAAGCACTGAAAATAGGACCAGAGTGGCTGTAAAATCTCTTGCGTCAAAGGTATTCAAAATTGGACTTAATGAGGCCTTGAGGAACCTGCTTTAACTGGCCCTACTTTGAACAGGGGTTAGACGTGACAATGATGTACATGACCCCATGATCCTGTGAAGAAGCATGCCTTGAAGAGAAGGAATGAAAGGAGTGAGACTGGTTTACTTTCAACCCGCATATATAAAAAGTATTTCAGTGTCCCTGAATGATCTAGAAATATTCTGGTATCTCTTACGATCCCATGTCTTCAAGGCACTGCAGAAATATTGTTTTTTTTTTTTACATTTACTATTGCAGTCCTATGAGAACTCACATTTGGCAAAATTCTCTCATATATATCAAACCTAGCCCTCCCAATTATCTACCATTAAAATAACACTAAATCATCACTACTTGAAACTGACTACAGACTTTAAAAAAATATTTTATTATTCTCCCTTTTTCCTCTATTTCAAGGGCTGTATTACTTCTTAGTTAATGTATGTATGGTGTATATATACAGCAGTATCATACTAATTAAACATATCACAAACTAAAATATATATATTTTTATAACAGTCCCCTGGGATGTAAGATTCTTCCATAATACAGCTGAGAAACTGAGGTACAGAAAAGCACAGAGGTTGTCCAAAGAGAATCTTGGCAGAGCACAAATTGAAGCAAATTCTCTGAACTTACAAGCTTGCGTTTAACCACACAACTAATTCTTTAAATAGAAGCTTGATGAAGTGTACTATGACTTTTGGAAACTCAGCTCCCCTGGCGTACCGGCCTTTCATGTCTTCTGAGGAAAGCAAAAAAAGGCAGGTGTTTTAGCCTAACAATTGTCTAGAGAAGCCAGCAGGATTGTCACCTGGTGGAAGAAGTCCCCTAGCATCCAGAAGACAGAAGGCATAGACCACTCTGGGCCCAGTAAGCTGGTGATGGAGACTGAACTGGTTGATTCCGGGTGGGAAACTTTCCTGTGTGCAGGCCACGAAGCACAGGCTAGCTGAGGCTTTCACTTTCCGTATGTTTTAGATGAGCGAGTGAAACTAGTGGAGTTGAATGTGTAGCTGGGCATCTGGAGGATGTCAGTTGTCAGCTGCAAAATGAAGGGGAGCTGTCTTCTCTCCAGTAGCTCAAGAGCACCCACGGGGACAAGTTACAAACCCTCATCACTGAAAACTTCATGCTGCCCTTCTCTCAACAGATCTGCAGCACAGTCATGATTTAGTCTTAATTAAGATGCCAGTCTAAAAACGTTCTGTCATATTTTAAAAACAAGCCTGTATATTTTTTCCCACAGATACTTTTATCACAACCTTGATCTTACAGCACAGTTTATTAATTGTAAACTACAACCTTTTGCTGTATATTATGTAATGCTTTATTGGAGCCTACAGTTTTGCAGAAGAGAGCCTGTTTATTAGTAAAAGCACCATAGTACATGCACCATTTTAAGCATATCTCTTCCACTTTTATCTCCGCAGGTTATGCGAGATTAAATTTTACATACAGGGCATGGCTCGCCTCTGTCAGTGCCCTCAGAGCAATCACTTCTCCAGACTGGAACGTCTCCCTCAGGGAGGAAAGACTCGGTTTTGCCCCTACAAGAAAAGCAGATAAGACGCTGTGCCTGTGGGCAGATTACTTTTCCCCTTTGGTTGAAGCTTTTTTTACTGTTCCTAATTATGATGACTCTGGGACTTGTGGTTTCTGAAATAAATAAATAAAAAAGTGGCAACTGCAGCTATTTCATTTATAGCTGTAGTAGGAACTTGACAGGCAGTACAGGAGCAGGCAGCAGAGCCTATCTCCCTTCTCCAGCAACACCACTTTCAGACTAAAGGCCTTTGTCAGAGCAAGAGGAGGAAAAAAACCCCTTTAGACGAAAGAAACAGCACTCAGGAGGCGCCCGAGGATGGACGGAAGAACCGTTAACACCCGTGGCGACAGGAATTGCTTGTTTCTCCCTCACCTGCCTCCTCGGCTGGCCCTATCTGGCACGGCCGCGGTACTTGCAGCGATATAAAGTGCCACTAGCTGTTAAAAGACGGCAGAACTTAACGCCCGGCCCCGCGGACGCGATCTCACCCCGCGCCGCCCCCTCAGCCCAC
>NW_010131595.1:0-802 GCF_000699245.1 Pterocles gutturalis | reverse complement strand
GTTAGCAAAGGGCACCACATGAACATACACGCTACGTATGCCGATAAGGGGGTAGTATTACTTTATATTGCTTTCTAAAGACATGCTTTGCCACTAAAAAGAGCTTCTGGTAGGCTCAAAGCAGAGACATTTTCCTGTCTTCTGCCTGAACTTTTTTGTTTCCTTTGAGAGCTGGTGAATGCTATGAACTTGCTTTCTAACTTTAATTTGTACCATTTTACTTAATATACATTTAACAAAAGTCTAGATTATTTCAACTACTTAAAAAGCAAAATAAACAGGTTATAAATTGCACATATGAAATCAAAGAGTATGTTCTCATTTGATTTTTGCAGTGCAAACTAAACAGAGTTGCCAACCAGCCCTAAATGTGCATGTTTCAGTGTTACAGAAGGAAATCCTATCAGCAGCCGAACAGAAAGCTAGACATGAAGAAATATTACAAATTAAATAAATTTTAAAAAGAAGTATATGTCTGTGGTAGTCATCATCACAATCATACAAATACATAATATGTAATGACTTCTAAGTATTTAATGATTTAACAAAAATTAAATCACTATAAACCTAGAATCTGCACACTTGACCTGTGCTTAATAGGTAACCAGCATCAGACACTTTACAAAAGTAATTTTAATAGAACTAGCATCAATAATTTGATGTCTTATGTGCTTGTATAGTATTATAAATACATATAATTGGCAGCAGATTAGTTTCCCAAAAGTGTTATAATCTGCTGGCACAGCGCCATACTAAAAAAAAAAAAAAAATAATAATTTTATTTACGAGCACATGCATCTGG
>NW_010131594.1:10021-19339 GCF_000699245.1 Pterocles gutturalis | reverse complement strand
GAAAAGTAGGCCACAATCTGCTTTGATTGTAAATATTTTAGGCTTAATCATTGGGTTTAGCTAAGCGTCCAAGCATTCAGGTTTGTTTAGACCTTTGGCCTGTTGAATCTCAGTGTTTCTTAGTTCTGAGAAAGCAAAAAGGAAAAGTGGTACGCTGCCTGTATCCCTCTATATCACACTTATTTATGTGATGATAACTGATAGAATTTGTTCTGAAAAATACCCATGTAATGATTAAGAAAAAAATAATTCAGATAAGTATCATCTGTTAAATCCATATATAAGCTCCCCAACACTTTTATCTTTTTTATCTCTACAAATATCCACCAACTTCTTTAAGTGGATTCATGTAGGTAAGAAAAAAAATAGTTATATTATACTTATTTTACTTACATTTATTTGGTGTGAAAACAAACATTTATTTCAATTGACAAGTTCTTTTTCCTTTCAAAAGCAGGGCAGGAGTTGCCATCCATTTATATTTTACCCATTCTAAGCTGCTGAAAATGTAATGTAATTACCACAGCATGAGTTATTATTTTGGAAGTATTTGTAAGGCATTATATTAGGCTGCCAAGACTGAAAACAAACATTTATATCAGTACTCCATGCATATAACATATATTTGATCCAGCATTGTTTCCTGACAGACCTTTTTGGGGAATTATTAAATATAAAAAAATTAGCATTGTCTGATAAGCTTGTTCCCCGGAGAAGATAAACAGTAAAAATTTTTACTGTTTTCTGCAATATAAATGACATGAATAAAGTTGCAGCAAGTGAAAGAAACCTTAAACCAGAACTAATTTCAAGTCATACTGAAAGCCTCTGTATTGTATTGATGAAACATTGCTTTTCTGGAAGGAGAGTCAAATGTTGGTGATCATTCTTAGGTACAACTTTTAAAATAAAAAGACGAACCTAAAAGAGAGTAATGGTCTTTTGAATGCTAAACAGATACTTTGAAGAAGAATAACTCTGGTACCAGAGTCTTTTTTAACTTTAACTTTTGGTCTACATTAGGTAAGAAATCCTATTTGACAAATGAGGGAAAACTGAACTTTTTTGGCTACAGTCAAAATAATGCATATAGTATAAAAATAGCTTTTAATAGAGAAAAATAATAGTCATGCGAGGATCGATTAATGCATAAAAGAAATATATAGATTTCAGTCCCCTACAAGTATCTTTTCTGAGAAGCTATGTCAGTGGTGAACTTACCAGACTTACATGGGGAGTTACTAAATTATTTGAGCTCTGCTGATGATGGCCAATTTTAACAATACTTCTGTGGCTCCTTGTCCTGGTCTGGCTGAGACAGAGCTAACTTTCTTTGTAGTAGCTAATAAGAGGTTACATTTTCGATCTGTGTCAAACCACAATGCTTTTTAAGACTCCCTCACAAAATGCAGTTAAAATTTTAGGGTTTAGAAGAGCAGAATCCTAGATGGTCTCAGGTTGACTTTTAAGAAACAAAATAGACGTAGCACCTTGACACTGACTGCATCCAAATAAGATACCAATGCTGGTATTGGGCTGCAAATGCTTTCCTTTGCAAGCCATAGGAGACAGTAAAGAGAATAAAACTCACAAAAAGGACTTACAAATGCTAAAAAGAATGTCATGCACAGTGACTCAAAGCAAAACTATGCAAAAAACATAAGTAAATTTTTAATTTACAATTGAAATACTACTTTGCATAAAATTATCAGTAAGAAGTAATGGTAAAATAAGTGCTAAAAGAAAGCAATAGTTCATATATTTGCCAAGTGATACTTGGTGAAAAAAAAAGAAGGTCATAAGATTTCGGGCTTTTTTAATGTAGTCAACACACAGGGCAGTCAAGCTAGGCATGTTTATTCTTTACAGTATCAACGAACCTTCACTTTTTTGTATCCTCCTGTTCAAAATATATCACCATGAACAGGACACTGACAAACTGGGGAGATGACAGAATTTGTAATGGAAAACAGCAGATCTGCTCACAGTCAAAGACTATAAAAACTTCCTTCTTTCAGTTTGCCAGTCTTACAGTTGTTTTTTCTTAATTAAAATACAGGACCAACCAGCACTTCATAGCCTTGTGGATGCTTCATAAAACGATTCCTTCAGACCTTTGACAGACATTTGTCTGTTTTGGTTTCCTTCTTCTCTGAATGGCATTATCCCATGATGTGCCAACAGTTTACCTTTACTAGCCTCACATTAACCCTTGATGCATTTCCAATGCAGAGTATTCTTGGAATGCAGAATTTCACCACAACTGACAATAACATCTCATACAACAGGAGGCAAACACAACTAAAAATGGCCATATTGTGAAGAAAACAAAACTGGCATTTATTTTCAGACTATAGTTAAATCAGCTTAACCAAGGTTAGACAAGTTTTTCATTTCCTAAATAAGCACTTATAAGTGTTATGCTGTAAAATAATTTAATTTTTTTTCTAACTATGATAAGAATTCCGTTCCTTTCCACTGAACATAATAGTCTCTAGCAGCTGGTGACAGCTGATCTGTGCATGAGTCATATTGGAATAAAGCATAATTTATGTTAAGAATGAATTATGAAATTAAGCATGCAGTGCTTCTTTAAGAGTGAGCTGAATGAGCTGCAAGGTGACTTTTCCAGTCAAAGTTAACTGTAAGCACAGCCAGCACAAATGACAAACAGCCTTGGAAAGGAGGGTGTGTATTTGGGATGTTACGGTGAAAAAGTGAAATATGACCTGAAGTTCAATTTTCAGTGAATTCAGTAGCCAGTTCCTGGTAATAATGTTGGTATAAGATACCAGGAAGTTTTGAGAAGTCCTGAAAGAAATTACAGTGCTGTAAGAAATAAGGTCCATAGCCATGAAGAGGACAACTAAATTTATTAATACAGGTCTATTTTATTTCATACTATTTGGCTTAACAATATTTTTGTGTTACCAGAACATGTAACTTGGTAAATAATATTTGCATGTAATATATGTGCAATTAAATAACATTTACATACAATATAGATACAATTTGTATACAATACATATACTAATATAGAGATCTATTATATGCACACAAAAAAACCTCAAAACAGCAGAAGGGAAATCACAATAGTCATTTGACGTTGCTGTTGTATAACAGGTTTCTCTGCAAGATGTGTAAAAAAGCCTACAACATATAAGCAGGTATGGATTGTTAAGGCACTCAACACAGAGAATGAAATATTCACCCAGGCTTACTACATGCTTGCCAAGAACTCATTAAATTGTTCTGCATGAATAAGTAAAAAAAAAAAAAAAAAAAACAAAACTCCGTTCTTTTTCATTCACCATTGTCCACAAAGTAAGACAAATTTCTCAACATCAGTGTATTGCTAGTCTCAGTCAAGTAGCCTAGTAGAAGGAAATGCCAGCTTTTGATAATGCTTTTTTTGAGTTTGCTGCATGTTATTTGCCATTGCTGAGTGAGTGACAGGTGACCCTATCTTCTGTTCTGTGATTGTGTGATTGTAATATTTAAGAGAACTAGAATAGAAATAGAATAGAAAATAGGGGATATTTTATCTCTGAGACTAATTTCCTGGAAAATGGCTGTGTATTCTGAAGTCCATAAAGTCACATATTTCACCCATATGTTAGACTCATGACTAACAAAGGATAAAATCTGATAGTCAGGAGGGAGGTGAAGCTGCCTTATCATGCTCAGATATATTCACAAAACCTGAGATTGGTAGAAGAGCATAATCCCTCTCACGTTCCTTGTAGGAATGGCCAAGTAAACCAGGATTCTCCAGGCTGACAAAAAGGCAAATAAACAACAGTATCACAATTTGGAATGACAGAAAGAAAGTGAATAGAACGCTATTGTTCTTGCTCTCCATCTAATAAAATGATTACATCAAAATGGAAGTCAACATTTAAAACAAGCAAGGAGATGTTTCTTCACTCATTTACTCATGTTTAGGGCTCTTTGCTATAGGGAGTGAATCATTTACATGGCTGAAAAAAAAAAAAAAAACCAAAAAAAAACCAAACACAACAGGACAAACAGGAACAATAAAACTCACTGAAACTATAAAGAGTACAAGCTCTGAACCAGGAAGTTCTTGAGACAGCAATGGAAGGGAACTGGGAGAGGGCTTTGCAAAGTAGCACAATATCCTGCCCGTCACTCTTCCACAGGCATCCTCTACTGCTCGCTTCTGGAGGTAGCATGCTGGAGATGGTGATCTCTTGGTCTGACCAGAAATAACTGTACTTTTTAGGCACCAGTGGAGTCCTGTCTTTCTTCATCAAGATTCGATATTTCCCCTTTCATCTATTTTCCAAATGCTTGTATAATTTCATTTCTTAATTAATTTCAAATTGAGCAACCGATTTCAAAATTATAAATCTAAAAAGCCTATTTCTGTACTGGTCTTCATTATCAATTACCTCGACTTTTTAATTACAGTGCATGATCTATTGCAATTGGAGCTACATTAGGGACAGCAAATATTTCAAACTATTAAAGTGAGGTGATATCGTGGGGTTTATGTCATTATTTCTCAGAGCACTTTTATGTTCAATCATTTTTATTTTTAACATCTTAGAAGTGTCCCCAACATAAATTGAACCATGTGGACATTTTGCTAAACAAACAACATATTCACTACGACAATTCAAACAATATTTAATGGGATTTTTTTTCCCCACTATTCAGAATGATAGAATACATCCCCTGTAATCTCATTATTTAATTGTGCACAGTGTCCACATAGACAACATCCTTTCTGAGTTGCTTTGCGTTAGCTTAGCAAACTTTGTCCTTCCCACTTCTCTACGCATTGTGTTGAGAGGCACAAGCCCTCCAGCAATTCTTTCAAAGTTTGTGATTTTTACAGATAAATTTGTTTCATGCAAGGTTCATACAAGATTTTTGTATTCCTAGTGCCCAGAAAACAATAAAAATGACTAAAGAGCTCATTGATAACAAGTAGAAAAAAACACATAAGTTCCATGTTTACAGCACTGAAACGGTAAAGGAGTATCTGAAAGATATTTTACTCTGTACCTGATTCACTGTGCTTCTACTCAGAATCTTTCTCAGGCTTCTCAGTAGAGAAAAGAAGCATGCTAGTAGAGAGACTTGTGTTAAAAGAAATAAAAACCTAAAGACATAGACAGTTAGAAAAATGATCATAGTAATCTGACAGTTTGAAACAAATAATTCATTTGATGGATTTCACCTTTAATTCTGTTTGGGCATGACTTTTGAACATACCACATTTTTCTTAACTGTTTTTCATTATTTGAAATTACAGAGCTAACATAGTGACTGATCTATACTTAGTCTGCTGTTAGTTTATGAACAATTTATGAAAGATGTTAACTCAAGATGGTTGCATACAACACTGGAAAATTTGCCTTTGTTATTATTATTGACTTCTTTATGCAGACATCGTGCTGATTTCCCAGGATGAGAAGGCATTTATAGCATCCCAGTCTTTGACAGATCTTCCAAAGTGTGAATGTCTGATCTCATAAATCTCCTCGTGATCAGGCATCATACAGCCAACCGAACCTCAAAGCCAGAGTCACACTTGCAAGCACGGTAACTCTTGGAGAATACATTAGTAAGTGGAACCCATATGCATGCATGACTGTTTCAGAGAGATAGCTGAGCTCAAAGACCTAAGCAGATAATTTGTAGTAACAAGCATTTCAATGACCCAAGCTAATCCTCTGCTTCTTTCCAAAATCAGTGCAGGTAGGCCTCCCTGTGTGCAGATGGAATTTCAGTGGTAAATGAAGGAGTTTTTTGTATTCCCAGAACTCTTAGTGAAGAGTCTTGAGATTAAGGCCGGAGTTAGAAGAGAAGGAAGCAAGAACAGGTTGCTTTTTCCGGATGTGTCAGCCAGTCAGTACCTAGCAAAGCCTGGAAGAAATTACTGCTTATAGTGACATCAACAGCAAATGAGAGTTTCTGTTCAGGGGCAGATAAGACATGAACCTATTTAAACGTAACTTCAATTCAGGCCTGGAATTTGCTTTTTTTTTTGCTTCATCTCTTTATTTTCCTTTACTTGGTTAGACTGAAAATCCTCTTCTACTCTGAATGCTTGCTTAGATTAATTATCTTGATGACTACAAATCCTCTCAGCAAGTGAACTGTTAATATGAGATTAATATGGTATAATGGTTGGTTTTTTTCCTTTTGACTTAATTCATCTGCTCACACACAGGAGAGAGTCAGTATAACTCTTGTTGTTTTTAGTTGACTTCACTTACCATTACTTACCATTACTACATAATAATTTTATATATTGAATTAACATTGGCTCAAATTCTGCTTTGGATTTGTAGATGTAGTTCTTAGTGGGTTTAGTAGGCAGTTCAGTTACATGTCTTTGTACATAATTTTGCACTGTCATTACCACACATTGTTAAGTACAAATGGTGGGATAAAATAACTCTTGCATTCTATGCTTTTGTATTCTAGGTATTTCTGCATTCTAATAAATTGCAATTCTGAGCAGTCCAGTATAAATCTTTTCAGTGTCAATCATGTGAATAGATAATGAACCTCAAGACTTTTTAGATATTTGAAGAACTTTTCTGAATTTTAGCTATGCCTACACATGTCTAGACACCTCTGCGATATAGACTCTCTTAAGATTTGCTTTTGAAGGAGATACTGTATTTTTAAAACATTATTAGCACCAGTATGCTAGACAACAAAGACAAGCTTAAAACTCAGGAGTAAACACTAGTTACAGTCTGAGACCAAGCCGCATTCCCAAGGTGGAATACTTGAGACTTATTAATTGACAAAATGTTTCTATGCTAAAACTATCCTACCTTTCAACAGTGTATGAAAAGCCTCATAATATCAGAATACTTTTTTTCGCTGATTTTAATAAGTGAAGGTACAATTCCACTGTATTAAGGTCTTGTTTAAATCCTCTATGCTTATAGTAATTTAGCAGTGTAATTTCTTATTTGTTTTTTTAAGGAATATTTTTTACGCTTTGACAATTCTAATAAAAGGGTGACCATTTGTGTGTAGGCACACGTGGAAATGTATATTTAATAGAGGTTCATTGTTTCTTACAAGTACATTTTCAGCACTAATTCTACGTTGTTTCACTGGTTTTATGATAATATAATTTTCCTTGATATGTGATGATAATCATCATTACAAAAAGATTTAATTTTGTTTCCCACACATGTCAGTTCACAAGCCATATATATAAATACTAAGTAACGTTTTTTCATAAGTGAAGAAAAGAAAACTAGTTTAAACTCTCGATCTTCTGGTGTCTGAGATACCCTAAATGCAATTATAGATGCTTCAGGGAATTTAGAAAAAGCATGAAAAATTTCCCCCTATTAAAACAAAAGCTTATTTTCCAGCATCTCAAACCAAAAGCATACAGGCGTTTAAAACTATTTAAGCAAAAATTCCATAAGTAGGAGTAGTTAGAATAAGAGTCTTCACTAACAGGGATATAATTTTTAATATTCAGTAGACCTCATAACACGTTTGTCTGTCTTAACTTTCTTACATTCAGAAGCAACCACAAGTTTTGGCAAAAAGATGGGGACAAAGGAGTTAATCATACGAAGGACGTAACGGAGAATTGGAGGTCATAATTGCATTGCTTATAGATGTTAATGAAAGAAAAACAGACCAAAATTTAAATATATCCTGGAGGATACTGCAGTTCTACAGGGGGTTCCAAATGGTTTGAGAAACGGACAGAAAAACAGAGCAAAAAAAATTATTTTTATTTCTATAATAAGATCATGGATGAAAGATATTAATTATAAGAAACTAAAAAAGAATTATCATTTTATCTTCAAATTACTTAAGTGGAAAAAATATATCTTATTAAAATATTATTTTATAATTATAATGCATATTTACAATCCCTGTAATGCACTGTTGTCATGGACTGTACCCCTACCCATCCCCTCCCAGAGGATGTTGTTTATCCATGTTTATGTCTCAGACAATGGGCAGAGCACTTGGGCAGAGATGTCACCATGTGTATGAACAGCTCAGGCAGAGCATGTTGGAAGAAAAGTTCTTTTGTGAACGAACGTTAGCAAATTGTTAATGTTTTGAGTGATGGGCACACCTGTTGATTTGGGGCATGGGTGCTGAGGGCTGCAGTCATCTCCCCGGTGGAGAACCATCTGCCCCCCTCCACAAAGGCAACCTGGATGCAGGGCTGTTGTGTCCCGCGAAGATCAACCCTGAAGATGCCCTGGATACAGGCCCCCCCACTGAGGTGTGGTCCTAGAACTGTATAAAAGCTGAAGCCTGACCAGATACACCCTGCCGACTTGTCACCACCTCACACGAGGACTTTCTGCCTGAAATGAAAATTTCTGCCTGAAGAGAAGACGTGCTGGAACGAGGGACTGGTAATGTTCTCTATGCCTCTGCATTTATTTGTGTCTGTCTATCTCTCTCTTTCTGCCCTTCTTTTTTACCTTCTGACTCTTTCTTACTCTGTCTTCTGTCTAATTTTTACCCTCAAATACTGATTGAGCATTATTTAATGCTTGTTTTATTGATAAGCTACGTTTGGTGATAATTGGTAAGTGTGATTTGGTGATTGACTTTGACAAGTTGATTAGCAATGTTTTTGCAGTTGCTGAAATAAATAAAATTGTGTTGTATTGTTCCTTGAGTCATTGTCTGACTCCACGTAGCCAGTGCTCCTCTTTGGGGAATCACAAAAAACCTCTCTCAACCATCCACTGTAGTGGGGCAAGACAACTGTTTATAACCATGTAATTTCAGAAATAATAAAGAAAAACATAATTTACTGGAAATACTCTGCTCCACTATGAATCAGCTGCAAGGTGAAATCACCAGGCTGCCTTCTCCAGACCTTTGTAATAAAACTCAGTCATGTGAATCCAAACAGTTAAGCAACCAATTATATACGAACTTATAAAGCTTGGACCTTAAAAAGTTCGAGACCTTTTTGAAAGTCTTCACAGAGCTTCTTCAGGTTTCGTTCTTACTGTTGTACCAGAAGAATGGCCAGCCTGCAGGATCTGTGAGAATTATATTCTTCAAACAACACAAAGACCATACCTGTTTATTTATTTTTTTTTTTTATTTTTTTAATTATTTTCCAACCTGGTTTTTTTGGCTGTCAGTATTATTTCCTTCCTTTACATCTAACATTTCAGGTGAAATCTTGAATCTATTATTTCAATGAGGCAAGAATTTTGCTTCTGTGTTCAAGAAGAAATGCAAGAAACATACCTTCAAATGTCCTTGCACTATAATATCTGAAATTCCCACTATTTAGCATGCTTGCAGACTTCCTTTAGT
>NW_010131594.1:9710-9993 GCF_000699245.1 Pterocles gutturalis | reverse complement strand
CATCTTTCTGGAAGTGACTTACATAATGCAGAGCAATTGCATTCAGTGAGAATGAACGTGCTTGATATTTTACAATTTTTATGGAGTTTAAGTATTTGACCCACACTTTCTTCAAGAGACACATAGAGCAGGAACAGAATCTGTTTTACCTCTTTTTGTATTTCATTGCACTATAACATACATGTAAAATTCTATCATTTTATTGTAATTTACAGCTAAATCCTACATCTCTAGATCAGTTGTGACTTTAGTAAAACTCCTTTTACAGATAACAGGAATATCA
>NW_010131594.1:0-9693 GCF_000699245.1 Pterocles gutturalis | reverse complement strand
AAATATATCTCCCTGAAACATGTTCCAGAACATTCATTTTACTTAAACACTCACTTCAACTGACACTATTTTTCTGTAGAGTAAATAAAGAAATATGCATGTATCTTTACATATCACGAAGTGGATAACAGTCAAATATTCTTACAAATTCAGGAAAGTTAGCATTATTGATAAATTAATGTGTTACATTAGTTTTCATTACTGATCTCTGGGAAACATTAAGTCTCCTAGTCTCAGGATTGTAATGCTTTGGTACCTGGATTCAGACTCATCAGGTCTAACTTAGGTATCTAATGCCCATCTGGTTGCCCTACATGCACTTTCAAGTCAGTGGAGAGAAACGGACACCTAGAGAAGTGATGATCCAATTCCTGCTAAAGTAGATGCCTATGAAAAATAACTCACCTCCAAGGGTGGTCTGGTATTTTTAATTTGCCATAAAAGGAGCTTGAAGTGTCTTGTTTGTACGGGACAAATCCTATGCTCCTTGTACATGTAAGACAACAGTGACCTATGGCAGACCTGACTTACATTATCCAGATTTCTAGAAGGTAGTATCCTTTGTTTTGTTTTGTTTTGTTTTTTAAAAGTAAACAAAACAAAGCAAGACAAAAGTATATGGCTAGATTGTTGTCTAGGCTGCCCATTTAATATTGTTTAAAGTTTTCTGGTGCAGAATCTTTTTTTCATTGAATTCTGAACTTTCATGATAGAAGAGCAGGGTTACTTGTACATCTTCCAGTCAATGAAAGCTGAAGAAGGCAACTGAAGGAATACATCTATATAAACTAGTTTTCTCTTTGTGGAGTCTATGAGCAGCCAGTTGTTTAGGAATTGCCTCCAGTGTGCTTGTCTGGTTAGGAATTTCTGACGACTCATTTCCTTTCTTAGTGGCGTATATTTTTACCAGAAATGAATCTCTCAGAAAAAGGGAGATAGAATATGTGTATGTTAACACAGTGCTTATCAAACACTGGAAAACCAAATTGCAATTCACTCTCACACAGCCCTTAGGAGTACTCTTTGGAATAAGCCTTACTTTCTTAATATTTAATGATGCCTAGTGAGGCTCTTGCAAGAATTACCTTTTAACCGTCCAAACTAGCACATGGATTTTTAATTGAGGATACCAATGTTCAATTCACTGACTTCAGAAAAGGCTGGGAGATAACACTGGTCTCTGCTTCTGCTGTTCCTCTTCTCACATCCACATCTCAAACTCATGCAAATTCCATTCAAATAACTTATTAACTGTTTCATTGAAATTTTTGCCCTTTGGATGGAACTTAGTCATTTTTCACCTTTTTTATGCCATTTATTTCCACATCCCTAGCTGCCATAACTTTGCACAAAGGAAAAACAAAGCGTCCAATAAATTTATATTTTTAATATATTTAATGCATTGGTGTAGAAGACAAGAAAATGGAGAGCAAAATTTAAAGCATTTCTGGAAGTAATCCTTTATCTACCCAGTGATTCCCTGGTTACAATATTCACTCAGGATGTGCAAATCTACCACAAAACAATGTTTTAACAAATGGATGATTTGTCTCCGAATGCCACAGTTTCTAATTGTAAGTGACTGCCAAATTATCAAGAATCAGTATAATTCCATTAACTTGCAAATATTATCAAGATTTTATTCTGATCGATAAACAAATGTGCAATTGTGAGAATTACCACATTTCTCAGAAAATTTAATTCTTGTTCTCCAGTCTGTTTCAAATATCAGAGTATATCACTGATTTATAATATACTAAAAAGGGTGGATTTTTCCATGCCTGCTATTTCGAAAGTGGTTTGGAGCAAAAGACAATCAATGATAATGCTCCCTAATAACAACTCAGTTCAGCTGTTGTTTTAAAATCTAGAAAGGAGAAATATTTGTTTTGTGCCCATATTTTAATTAATTTCATTATGTACGTTTGGTAGAGGTGTTTGTTTAGTCACTATTCTCTAAGTATTCATATTAAAGTCAGGATTAGATACGACTGTAATGAGAGTAGGTTTATTTTACAGCTCGATTGTTGCCCACTCACTACAAAAGCCAGAGCCATTCCTTTCCATTTTACCTACATCCTTCCAAAAGAACCACCCCTAAATCTGTTCTTAGAAAGGCAGCTGAATCAGAGGCTCTAGTCATCTCCACAGTCATCTTCATCCATAACTACATACCTTAACACCTCTGTATGCATTTTACTACTAAGTGGTTCTAAATCAATCAGCTACTTAGAAATCCACAGCTGGGCAAGAATCTAAATCTTCAAATGTATTACAAATTGCTCATGGCAAAAAAACCACTTTGGCAAATAAATGTCAGTTAACTTTTCTTTAAAGATCATATTACACCCTTGTAATTAAGATACCATTTTTTTGGCTTAATGTCTTCATTTCTATTATATTTTCATCTCAGGAATTAAGCTACTAGTCTTCAAAATCCTTCAGCAAAATAAGATTTGGATCAGTTCAAATCATATATTCGGCATTCAGAGAATCATATGATCTCATTCTCTGCTTTGAATCAGATCATGAACAGAGCTGAAATTAGTGAATATAGTCATGATAATCTTATCCTGCCAGGAAACTAATTTCTCACAGTTCTTTTCTGCGTAAAGGATTTTACATTCTCTTCAGTTGTTCTTAAATCATTGTTCATGGCTTGTAGCTCACATCTGTATTTATAGAAGTAAACATGTCAGAGTAGAAAAAATAATATATTTTAGAGGTTAGATCTGGACTTAAATTAACCTGTTTATTTATTCCTCCCAGCCTTCTAAATTGGTAACAGACAGATGATACAAAATAACAGATTGTTTTAAATTGGTGGAGTCACTTCAGATTACATCGCTTACATTTTATGATGTTGCTAGTTATTATCACATGATGTAACGTAATTTGTCAAAACAACATATCAGTACCATTGCAGAAACACCAGATGTCATAGGAATGTAAGAACTGCTAGCCCAATTTAGTTAATTTGTCCTTTCCAGCCAACCCATCTCTAATAGTGGCCAGTAACAGATGCCTCAGAAGAAGCAAAAAGCTGCCTACAGTGAAAAAGGTTTGAAAAATCAGTGTATGGGAGCATTTTCTTTCTTTCTAGATCCTACTCAGCAAACAATTGGCTCATTTCCTGCAATAGAAGGTTATAAATTTTTTCAGCTTTTATAAACAGAACTATCATTCCTAATGGAACTGTTTGTTTATTTCCTTGACAGTATCATCATTTGTGCTCTCTGAATGCTGTTAAATATGTGACCCCTGGAATTCCCTGTCATACCCATGACAAGGAATTCCATGATTAATTTGTACACTTGATTCTTCTCAATTCCTCTTTCCTTCCGATTAACTTAAATATGTACCCCATTAATTTCACTGGCTTTCTTTTTTTGTTCATTAAAAGAGAACAACAACATGGAACAACAGTGTTAACTTTTCTAGAAACAACAGTGTTAACTTTTCTAGAAAGTAATTTAAAAATGGATACCCACCAGAGATTAATAAATCGTAAAAGGTTCTCTGCATTCAGCTGGTTAAAACAGCCATATACCTGAGTGCTTCTGTGAAACAGTTTTCAGTTCACTCTGATTTTTATTACCTTCTTCATTCTCACTTTCGTATCACTCTTCAGCTTCTTTACTCCATGTCTCAACTAGTTTACTCCACGTCATTTAGGATGTGATTCAGCAAACCAAACAGAAGAAATATTTGTGCAGGTAACCACATACACATTGACTAACTGTGTGTATAAAGCAATGAACTATATTAATCTGTTGCCTGAAAAGATAGAACATTTACACAAACAAACAATGAAAATCTTTCATAAAATTATTTTTTTAAAAAAAACTTTTTTCAAAATAATCAAAATTATGTTTTCTTCCAGATTACGCCATCTACCATGTACATAGAAGACAAGCACTCAAGTGATCTACTTCCTTGTATTTTGTCTAAAGTTCAGATGACCTTTGCATAAGGAAGTTTTTGACTAACTTGAGACAGACAAAAGAATGTAGCCCAAGTGCCTTTTCTCACAGATAGGCTTAGAGAAACTTCAGGAGTACATGCGTTAACAAGAACATATACTTCCCATCCTTCTTATCTGAACCAGTTTGCTAACTCCTACTTTCCGCCATCTACTTAATAAGCAGAAGATAGTCACTGTATAGAAAACTGTAATTCATCTGTGAAGATTAATGGCTTACTGGAATTCTGTTAAGTCAGATATCAAAGATCAATTTCCTGACTTTCTGGTAGGAAGTGAATGATCTTCATTTTACATCATGGGTTCCTGGGACAGTATCAGTGTAGTTCAAGGAGGCTGTTCCTCAGTGCTTGTTGCCCTCACAGAAACAGAACTCGTAATTTTTGTAAAGGAGCTTTTCCCATTTGCTAGCTTTTGTGTGCACTACCTGAACTTCTATAAGGGACTTACTAGCAGTCAGGCTTCAAATTCTCAGAAGCTGCAGAAAAAAACATGTTTTTTTTCCTGTTGACAAGTGCTACCAAACAGTGACATGCCTAAATAATTTAGAAATGGTATATATGGAAAGAACTATGGTGAAGTTACACGGAATATGTAATAGGGAAGAAAATTTAACTGAGAATGTAGCTAGCTTATATCATCTCCCAACAACAACTTAATTTCAAAGAAGAAATTAAATTCTGTCCAAAGAAGGGCAGAGAAGATGGTGAAGGGTCTGGAGGACAAATCCTGTGAGGAGCATCTGAGGTAACTGGGTTTGTTTAGCCTGGAGAAAAGGAGGCTGAGGGGAGACCTTATCGCTCTCTACAACTACCTGAAAGGAGGTTGTAGCGAGGTGGGTGTTGGTCTCTTCTCCCAAGTAAGAAGCAATAGGACAAGAGAAAATGACCTCCAGTTGTGCCAAGGGAGGTTTAGATTGGATATTAGGAAAAATTTCTTCACTGAAAGGGTTGTCGAGCACTCGAATGGGCTGCCCAGGGAAATGGTTGAGTCACCATCCCTGGGGGTATTTAAAAGACATGTAGACCTGGTGCTTAGGGACATGGTTTAGTGGTGGACTTGGCAGTGTTAGGTTTATTGTTGGACTTGTTGATCTTAAGGGTATTTTCCAGCCTAAATGACTCTATGATTCTGTGATTAATAAACAGCTTTTTGTCCCTAAAAATTGTATTAGTTGCAGGATGATTCTCAGACAAAACAACTTACTGAAGCAGCACTGCTAGACAGTGAATGACTGACAGTCTGAGCAACCAGCCCCCTCAGGGACATCTAAACATAGTGCTTCATAGCAATCCAAATCCAGTAATGAACATCTAAGCTGTAAACTATCTACTTTGCTGCATTTTGTTAGGCTTTGGTCCCAGAACCCCAGACCGTTTAGGGGAAAAAGAAGGGTGATATCATATACTGCAGTTCAGTCACACTTGATCACATCTTTCTAATAACTACATGAAGCTTGACCTTGACTTTGATTCTTATAGGGTAAAAAGAACGTAAAGCACAAAGCTGAACAGGAGCAAGCAGGAAGGCAAAAGCAGACATTTTTTTTTTCTTTATAAACACAGAATATTGTATTCCAGCTTTTTAAACTTCTCTTTCTCTTATTTCCTATTCTGACAGTTTTATTGGGGAATTTAGATATCTATTGCTCCATAAGCTCAAATCAAGCATACCGGCCTGACAGCTAACATTGGCCTGCAGCATTTCTGTTGCCAAATTTATAGGAAAAAGAAAGATTTATTTATAGCATTAATTAATTTTCCTTATTAATGACTTTGTGATACACTATTAGGTTATAAGCAGAGACACAGGAAATAATGCACACCATGTCATTTTTCTCTTTCTGCTCCTCATAAATATATTTTTTAATCAGCCTTTAGCTTTAGACTAAGCCGGAATGCAATCTATCTTTTTTCTTTCTTTTTTTTTTTTTTTTTTCCTGAAGATGTAGATCTAAAGTCAGGTCTGTTCATTCTGGTGCAGATTTCCTGCCCAAAATGGAATTTTGCTACTAGAGATAAGATTGTGTGTACACACATGGACTTGCAGAGGGGAAACTGTAGAGTGGGAAACTGTAGGGACATAAGTTGTTATTATTGATTTGGTGTGGTGGGCTGACCTGAGCCATCAGCTAAGCCCTCACACAGCTGCTCGATTACCCTGACCCGCCCCAGAGGGCAAGAGAGAGGAAAAGGAAAAGCAAGAAAACTTGTGGGTTGAGAGCAATACAGTTTAATAAGTGAAGAAAAGATAAAAAAAAAACAAAAACAAAAAAACCCTGCAGCTTCAAGTTCCTGTAGGATTTCTGAAGAAGCTCTAAAGATGAATGCTGTTGAGATAAGGAGATGAATAAAAACTATTCTTATCAACCTGTTTGGCAACTCCTATTACCACAGTGTTGTAAACTCCTCAGACCCTAGTGGTTGTTGCAGTCCAAGGACTTCTCTCTCTCCTCCTTCCAAGGACACTTCTACTCTCATAGAGTTTTTTTCTGGCTTCACCCACACTACTTCAGTTCCAGAAACATCTGAGTTGGGTGGCCAGAAGCTGTGTTCTCAGAAGCTATCACAAACCCACCTTGCACTAGAGCCCATTTTTTTTGAATATCAGGACACAGAATATGAAACCTTTTGACACTTTGTTCACCCCACTAGCAACCCCTGCTCTCTCAGAGAGAGAGAGTAACATAAGTAGCATAGTTTTATTGCTCATATGCAATACCATTAGCAAAAGTCTTAAGGTTTCTTAGCCAAGGTTATTTGTAAAGGACTATGTAGAATGTCTCAAGCTTGTTGAGTAGATAATTATCAAATTGGCTTCCCATTATAAAAGATCCTGTAGAGGCAAAAGCACTTTTCTGCGTGATTTAAATTTCTATGAATACAGACATGGACAGGACTTTTGTGATTTTAGCACACCTTGGCTTTTGTAGAGAAGGTATTTCTGTGTATCATAATTACTTGTAAATAGAAAAGTTAAAAAAATAATGCAAAACTGTGTACAGTATGGCTAGCTTTTTAGTAAGAGGACTATTAGTGTACCAAAATTGACAGATGCAAAATTTTAATTTCAGTCTAATCAAACTTAGGGAAAAGAGAAAAAAAATTAAATAAAATTTATTCTATAGGAAACAGGTCTTAGTACTATGCATGTAGCTTTTTTCTTCAAGAAGTTTTTAAGTGCTGGTTCTAGTGCTGAGACTATGAAGCTAAACTATAAATTACTCTGTAGATAATTAAATAATCCTTCTGGGAATTAAATAGGAACAATGTGAAGAAAATGACTGTAAGACATTTTTCTAAGGAACTCAAAATGAATTTATGGGTCTTCAACATTTTGAAATTAAGCCCAAGTGAATTGTTATTGTTGGAGCTGGTATGAGGAGTTATGTAGTATTTTCTCATTTTATTAGAATTAAATAAAGTATGCCAAGCCTTAATGAATTTAAATACTGATGTAATGCAGTTTCTGTGAGAAGGAAGGCACTCATTGAACAATTCCTTTGTTTATTTTAGCTGAAAAGTCCCATGCCTAATGAGATGAAGGAAAAGTCCGTATGTCATTTACAACACTGTAATGGTGAAGATGGCACTGTAAAGTACAAAAATCTTGCAACTCTGTAAACTAACTGATTAGAAACAGTGCATAAGGCAACAGTAAATATATAGTATGTTCTTAGATGCAGTAGCATGTTGACTTCTGAGAAATAATTAGCTATTATTCATCAAAGGAAAATGGGTATTTTTTTTAAATGTTAATGAGTAAGTGTAATGTACTTACACTTTATTCACTTGTTTTATTGTATTGTTCTAGAAACAATAATCTCAGTCATGATTATGAACCTATCAAGGGAGTCAGTTGTTTCTGTGAACTGAAAAAAGAAGAGGGAAGCTAGTTCCATAGATCCGCACATCCACAATACTTCCACAGGCTTTCTCTGTTCATCCACACATTGGTTTCATGGGGTCGGACTCTCACCTGGTGATTCCCCTGCTGTGCAAAACATGACATTGCAGAGTTATCAGACACAGGCTGTCTAGTTAATACACCACTGTCAATGTTAGTCTACAAAGGGATCTCTATTGATTGGGAGAAAAGCTGGGTACAGTCTCATGTTCTCCATGAGATTAATTTATCTTTATTACTATGTTAATTGCCATCTCCTTAGAATTTCCATTATACAGTCCAAAGATGAGGCACATTCCCAGTTCCATGCTGCTTTGTTTGGACTTCTGTCTTCTTCCCTCAACCCCCTTCCTAATTCACTCTACTGAAGAGAATGCATTTAGTCCAATTTCAGGAAGGTGAATTGCAAAATCCTTATTCAAATGTACAGCCCTGGTTCCCTTGACTAACTTTTATTTGGATTCTTGTCTTCTTAAGACAGTAGGAGTTTTTCTAATTGAAAATAGAACTAAGGTCTTAAAATGCAACTTCTTATCACCAGAAAAGAAGAAATGCTGTAATGCTGTTATGATTTTCAGTGTGTGTTTTCTGTGGGGCTACAACATGTTATGTAGAAACATATTTGTAATGTAGACCTGTCAATAATCCCTCAGCTATTCATCATCCCTTTCTCATATTCCATACTTAGGCATCTTTTAATTTTCCATTTTTGTTAAGAGAAACTATGGAAAGCTTTAAAATGCTATAGCATGTGAATTAAGTCTGCCTTTTTTTTTTTTTCTAGTTTTAATGTTTTCATTTTAGTTTGAGCTGGAAATTGTCATGGAGCTACTAAAATCTTTCAATACTTCCTGTGTTACCATCTCATTTTATATTCTTGCAATATGAAAATACTTTCTAATGCTCATTGCTATTTATGAAAATAGTGTATACCATTTGCTACATTAATGAACAAGGGTAGTTTTAGATATTAATTATTAGAAAATCATTAAAATATTGATTGGTGTCTTCATCTCCTCAAAAATTTAGAAAAGGTATGTGATAATGTATAGCTAGGGACTAAGCTTCTCCTTGAAAAATTAAAAACTGCTCAGGCTTAACAGGAGAAGATATAGCAGCAGTCTTCTGTAAGCCTATGTAGATTAGTAACTGGTAGAGAAAAGTTGCTACAGAACTCATTCTCAGGTAAGGATCAGACTTGTTCCCCAGTAACTGTTAGCTTTAAAGACAGCTACTAAACAACTCCATGAGAAATGTAGCTCAAGAAAAAAACCCTATATGTTAGTTTCACAATAAATGTCAAATTTTTTTCTATATCTAGAAATTTTTCCTGTGCTATTTTTTCTTTTCAGAATAGACCAGATGCATCTGCTGGAAATGTGGCAATCATATACATTCATAAATCAAACTCTTTCTTGCTGTGACACTATTGACTTCAGTAATACAAGAGAAGAACCTGTCTCAAAATCTTTAGTTCAGAAAGCATGCTACTAATTCACAATAAAAATGCTCTGTGCTATATGAAAATTTGCATCAATATACTTAATTTTACATACTAATATATCCATACATGTTTCTGCTTCATATTATATCAATAGGAATGGGTTTTTTTCCAAATGAAAGGGGAATACTAACTGGCATAAAATGAGTGACACAGAGGACTTGTATTCATTGTAGATATAGGCAGTAAAATGTAGTAGTCTGTGCTTAGTGAGGCAGATTGTTAATATCAGCTATTGGTTGCATAGTTGGGCTGAAAGGCAAAACTGACCCAAATCTAGTGAATGAGGGAAAGGCCGTGGACG
>NW_010131593.1:37079-37888 GCF_000699245.1 Pterocles gutturalis | reverse complement strand
TTTAAGTTAACTTTAACCCACGACAGAAGGTGTGATAATTGTCAGCAGCAACTCCTAAGGGCTGAAAACCCAGCCTTCATGAGCTGGGAGCAGGGTGATTCACTTCAGGAACGCTTCCTTTGTCGCTGCGCTGCAGCAGCAGACACGTTTCCCTTCTCAGATCACCGCCTCTCCATTTGATTCCTCCCTGCCCTCCTCCTCTCCTGCCTGCTCCTTCCCCACCTCCCCGCAGCAGGACTCGCTCTGACAGCACTCTGCAGGAAGGCGAGAAGGAATCCCTCCTCCCCTCTCTGAGCAATGGGAGAGCATTCTTCACGTATTTTATTCCATATTATTTTGACATTCTTAAGTTAAAACAAGATCACTTGGCACTTGGACCAGCAGAGCAGCCCAGGTCGCTGCACAACTCCTGCTGTGCTGCCTCGGGGTCTGTGTGCAGGAGCCACGCTGCAGTGCACCGAGCATAGCTCCGGCTCCTTGGGGTCTGCGTGCAGGAGCCGTGCTGGAGTGCACCGAGCACAGCTCCAGCTCCTCGTGGTCTGCGTGCAGGAGCCACGCTGCAGTGCATCGAGCACAGCTCGCAGAGCAGCCCAGGTCGCTGCACAACTCCTGCTGTGCTGCCTCGGGGTCTGTGTGCAGGAGCCACGCTGCAGTGCACCGAGCATAGCTCCGGCTCCTTGGGGTCTGCGTGCAGGAGCCGTGCTGGAGTGCACCGAGCACAGCTCCAGCTCCTCGTGGTCTGCGTGCAGGAGCCACGCTGCAGTGCATCGAGCACAGCTCCAGTTCCTCGCGGTCTGCGTGCAGGAGCC